>NC_133538.1:14080023-14383912 GCF_048544455.1 Silene latifolia | reverse complement strand
GGTCGTGTTTGAGTTGAGTTATCTAAACATGAACCCAATAAAAATAACAAATTTATTAAATTAATCACAATTTTATACGATAGAGCCTTTGTAGATGAGAGTTGAAAATTGTACTGATTATTTTATAACATAACGTTTAACGGTGGTTGAAGAGACAGAATATTACAAGTGGCCCGGACATCGTCCGGGCATTAAATCTAGTATATTATTAAAGGAAGCTTTTTTCGAGCGATTAGAGAGAGTCCAAATTTTCCGAACTACTTAATTTAAAACAAATATTGTAGATAAAAATTAGAATAAAATAAAACAGAATAGAACAGATAAAATACGTAAAGATCAAATTCGTATGTTAAACAAACTCTCAATTCCTACGCGCATACAAGTACACACCTTCTTAATTATGCCATGAACTAGAGTTTGGATGGGCTTATAATTCATCACTTTATAGTGTTAATTAGGATTAGGATTCCTTATAAGAGTATATATATAAACTATGACGTCAACAACAACTCACATATTAGTGTGTTCATGTTGCACTTTATTTTTTTCATGTTAGCTCCGTATGATAATGTTGCTGTCTATATTTTTGATGGTTTATAACTAATAATTTTATGAAATTGCAGAAAATTGATTATATTATGCTTAATGTGTTGCACAAGATTTTGTCGGCTTCTTTACAAAGTATTTTGATATTTTATCCGCTATTTATTATGACGAAAAAACTCAAGTTACATTTTCAAATAATATTATGGTGTTTATTGAAGAGCTATTGGAAAGAAATATTATGGGTACATTAAAATGAGGTATTTTAAAAATAGGTGAGGTATAATATTAGCATACTGTGGCAAGACCTTAGATTCATCCTTCATTCTTTGGATATATGATGTGAAAATATTCTTGGTGTTTGGTTTGGCTTTTTATGCTTTTTTAGATTTTTTTTAGTGTAATTCATGTTGATTGATTATTTAAGTCTAAGCGAATAGACATAAAATAAAGATTGTGAAAGGTAACCAAATTTCTTGAATCTTTCTATAAACTTTTTTGTCGAAGGATGTATATACAAAGAGAATTCAAATATGAGATTTATTATTAAGATTAAATAGAAGCTTCGTTTTTAATAACCATGCATGATATATGACCATTCGCAATAGTAAATAATAGGTCTAGATAATCAGCTTTATTCAGAGGTTAAAGTTTGATTTGATATGGAGTACAAAAAATCAAGTATAAATGTTATCCCTTCAATTCTACTAATAGTCTAATACACATATAATTACTATGTTCATTAATTTTACATAAGCATGAAAATGGCGTTCAAGCCGAGACAATAGTCAAGTGTACTCCGACAATAGTCGTGTATTACATACTCCCTCCGTCTCGGTCAAAGGTTTACACTTTCCTTTTTTTAGGAGCTTCAGTCAATAGTTTACGTTTATATTTTGGGTATATTTTACTCTCTACTTTGCTTTTTAATAATATTAAAAGCAATTTTGCTTTTTTTGTCTCTTGATCTTTGTGTATAAAGCATACGTAAATATTTTAATGAGGCGGAGGGAGCATAATTTAGGAATTTGGATGGTTGTTGAATTGTTGACCTATAGTTAAGATTAAGAGGCAAGAGCCAAATACTTAAACTAAAACTAGCTCAAACCAAATTTGTGTCCAGATCAAATACTTCGCACTCAGACAAACAAATAAACTTTATTAAGGGTGCAAGTAAGTAAAATTCATTAATATACCTGAAAAATGTGACGAGAGTGTATGACAATTTAACTACAATGATTTTTATCATCTTTTTGACATATTATATATAGTTAGTCATTGGGTAGAATGGAGCTTGATTATATGATTCCTATGCATAATAGAGTACTGAGTAGCAAAGACGGAGTAGACTTCTCCCAAGAAGTGCCATCAGCACTGATAGACAACAAATGTGGAAGTAAATTTTATCGAGTTTATGAAAGGTGGGCAACCTAATATTGTTTCACAAATGATTTTTGAGCAGTTGTAACATACTACAATTGTAATTGTAATTGTGTAAATATGATAGTTTTATTGGACGAGTTTACAAAAGAGATTTTTATATTATTGTTTACAAATCCTAAACTAATGCAAACGTTACCTCTTCCAAATATAAGTGCAGTTCCTCCCTTAAATTTGTGTATCCAAAAGTTTTACTATTGTAAACTGAAATCGGATTTTAAACTCGATTTTGAATTTTCATGCTTCTTAGTTTTAATTATATTTATTATTTTTCGACTTTTCACCATATATTACCAAAAGCAAACGATGTTAGATTTTAATTTCAATGTTAGTAAAACATTTATAAAGTTACAAACCGTCAAACACCAGATCGAAGAGAATATCAATTAATTCGCCCATAAGGAGATACAATGACTTATAAATGATTTAAAAATATTATGATATAAATATGTATTAGAAACATACTCTTTTTGTCTCGGTGAATAGTTTACACGTACTTTATTTTATGAGAGGAAAATACAGCAAGTTTAAATTATTGACGAGGACGAAAGGGGGTATGTACTATAATAACAGTTGATTTTAATAAGCGTCGCATATATATGTGCGTCGCAGGTTTTACGCCAAAGTCCAAACCCATGAGTTTTTGATAGCTTGAGAAAACAAATGATAGCTTAGCACATTGATGCCATTGAAATTCATACTTTTTTTTTTGTTACAGCTGAAATTCATATTCTTAATATCGACTGATGGTTAAATAGTAAATAGTTTACATTTGTTTTATTTTGTGAGAGCAAAAATAAAGAAAGGGTAAACTATCTACATAGTATAAAAGTTGGGTTTTTCTTTGGCTTCTGATTGATTTGAGAGAATTGGGTGCATATGGGACCCCCCATGATTTAAACAATATTTAATTACTCTCTCTCCTCTCCTCTCCTCTCCTCTCCTCTCATCAACTCAATTTATATTTAGATTAATCTTAATCATATATTCATATTCATATGTTAAAAAACTTATGATAAAAAAAAATTAAACACATTCAATCTTACACTAAAGATAAAATAAATGAAAAATTGTATAAAAAATTAGTACAAACTGGATAGTTCCTTTTCTTCAAAAGCTTTTACTTTCATTTTTTCTAAAACAAATCTTCATTGAACATTATACGTAGTAGAAAATAATCAAGTTGCTTCAAAAAAAAATATCAATCAAGTTAATTTGTCTTTACTATATGATATTTATGATTGATCAGATTTTTGCCATTAATTAAATTATTAAGAAAATAATTAAAATATTTATTTTATTTTTCTCAATGATCAAATATTTAATAACCAGCAAAAAAAATAAAGTTGCGTATATAAGCCATTCTTTATTTAAAATAAAAAATACCAGAAATATTTTAAAGGAAAAAAATTAAAAAGAATGAATTTTTTGTTGAAATCAAAATAATTTAACTATGGTTCATGACACAAACACAATAATCATCAGAAAATAATTATGGAAAATAATTTAAATAGTAGTCCAAAAAGAAAGTATATTTAAATTGAAAAAAAAAATACTAAAGTACCTCATTAATATAGAAAAAAAAACTAAATATAAAAAATGCTAAAAAGGAAAAAGTCTTAAAAACATATTTAAATTAAAAAAAAGAATATTTTCTTGGAACACAAATACATAAATGATTTAATACTAACAAGAGCATCAGATCTACAATAAAGAGTATAACAAAAGTAGTGAAAATATACTAAAACAAGAAAAAAGATATATAATAATGATTAAAGTGTGAAAATATAGTTAAAAATGAAAATTTTAACATAAAATAATACACCGCCCCTTTTGAAATTAGCTTTTCAAAAATTATGGAGACCCAGATACAATTAGCAATAGATCTACAAATTTCGAGGCACAACAACGCAAATATATGATTATTCGCATTGATCACGCTAGAATCGTGTTCTAATACAGTGAAATGGAAAATAGGTGCGATTGATTTGAAATGTTGGATGAGTAGTAACCGTCTTATGCTATTGTGGAGGCGGAGTGATTGGGGAGGGAGAAGGGATGTGGAATGTTGTGAAGTAGTGGACAAATGTGTACAATTAGGCTAATTAAAGAACAAAGGCTAACATTATAGGTAGTAAGGGGATAACATTAGGATGGATAATTTTTGAGATGGAGAGAGTCAAGGAAAAGAAGCAAGATGAAAAGTCGGTTAGTAATTGTGAGAGTAAGAGGGGGGCTGCGGGGTATAGGTAATATGAAGTAGGGTAAAATTCTTAGAAAAAGTTGATTTATGTATTTATATATCATAAATTATAGTGTAAGACGGTCTCATACGGTGAGACAGTGCACTTTTATAAAAAAGTTGTTCATTTATTGCTAAAACCGTCTTTTTTCCTAAATTATATGTACATTAATGATGAAAACCGTATTATCTTATCAGAATGAAAAAAGTTAATTAAATTATACGTATGTCGAATTTTCAATTATAGACTTACTTATATTATCAGGGCATTCACATTTAGTAACGCTCATTTATATACTCATGAGTCATGTGTCCAATAATAGCGCATGTTATCATGACCCGTGCATTTTTTTGCACGGGTTTAAAACTAGTTTACTAGGATAGAAGGATCATAATAAAGTTTTTAATATACCTAACTTACTTTTCCTTTAATTAAATGAGTCAATTGTTGTATTTAGTAGACCGGTTATAGTTGTTATTATTTAAAAAACGAAGCGTAATAAATTGAATGGGAAGGAGAACCTACACTTTAGCAACTTTCGGTTATTACATTATACACAACAGAACATTACATATAGGCCCGTGCATCGCACGACCATTAAATCTAGTCTAGTATATATTAATAAATGAAACTTTTTTCGAGCGATTACAGAGTCTCCAACTTCTACGAACTACCTAAAAGATTATTTAAATTTAATTAAGATAGATATACAATGTAAAACATCATCCTCTCATACATATTATTGTACGTTCCATATAAAATTGGTTACAAATATGTATTTGAGTTTTTCATAAACTAAAATTCTACTTATTCACAATAGTTACATAAAGTATTTGTGTAGGACAAAATGTCTATTTGTATACACATATAAATGCTTCTCATAAATACAGCTTATTATTCTAAATTTTTCCTATTGCTCATTGCTAATTGTTTATTATTTTTTGTTTTTATCTTTGTTGATTGTTGTGACGTGATTTTTCATTCTAATTGATTTGTTTTTTTCCCCTACAGATCATTCAAGCTATGAGTCTCATGACTAAGGTTGTACAATAGTCTGGCGCAATCAAAGTTAAAACCTTCATAGTGTATTGCTACCGATACACGCTACACGTTGTAAGTCTGACTATTTTATTATTTGTAAATTGTAATTGCATTACTTATATAACTATTTTTGGTCAAATTTGTAGTGGTGAAATAACGTGTTTGTTAATTTATTTTACAATAAGGGCTTAGAGCTATCTTATCTCACAGTACCATTACAATTCTTCACAAATCTCATAAGGCAAATTTATAGAGATGTATTACTATATAAAAACTTTTTATCCAACGAATCCTCATATCTATGCATGAAGTTTTAAAATTACGTACTGCTATATAGTCCCTCCATTTTAAATTCTTATCAAGGCAGTGAACTAATTAAATAATTTAAGATAATAGGAGAATATTAAAATCTTACCTCATAATTTCTCAGTTTTGGTAGAGTTCTTATACTAAGACCCTGTTCTTTCTGGCTTATTTTCATTTTACTTGATTGATTCCATTTCGATTCGATTCAGTTTTCGATTCGATTGATTACTCCATTGGGGATTGATTGATTGATTGGCTCCATTGATTGATTTATTTCACTCAACTCTATTCGATTGATTTGATTGATTGACTCATTTTTCAAGTACTCATCTTAAATTTAATAGTTATTATTAATTATTAATTTTGTTATCAATAATAATATTTTTTAAATATTATTCTTTATCATTATTATTATTATTATTATTATTATTATTATATTTAATAATAGTGTTAATAATAATGTTATTAATAATGTTATTTATTATTATTATTATTATTATTATTATTATTATTATTATTATTATTATGAATATTATTATTAAAATGAATAATAATGTTATTAATGTTAATAATAATATTATTTATTATTATTATTATTATTATTGTTATTATTATTATTATTAGTATTGTTGTTATAATTATTGGTATTATTATTAAAACTAATAACATTTATTATTAATATTATTGATGGGGCACGCCCAACCGACTTGACCCAGTAGCCAATACGGGGTCATACAAATCAACACGCTTGCCAACATGGTTACGGATTCGCTTGATACTCTACGAATCACGAATTGTTAAAAGCGAATTCTATCAATCGATTCATCGAAAATACATATAACACATTTTCTATAAGCGAATCGCGAATCGATAAGGCGTATTCATAGCGAATATGGTAACCATGCTTGCCAGCCATCATTTGAGGTACACAAAGAAATCTATAAATACCTCATTATTCACCCATCAATGGTAAAATACTTCTCACCAACAACTTCCTCTCTCTAGAAGTAAGACTACTCGAGCTACTATGAGAGGGCTCGAAAACCTTAGCTTCAAGCAAGGTCCCAACTATCCACCAGTACCGTAAGGCATCAGAGAAGGACCTATTGCGACCCCTCCGAGGCCCTATTTGTTACGCGTGAAAGATCCATCCGGAGAGAGCAAGCATAGGTTCGAGGTGTTATTGTCTGAGAGGAGCGCGTTGACCCGATCCGTATTCGAGCAACGCTTACTTGAGTGTTTTTATTCGAAACAATTATTTTTACTAATATCATTATTAATATTGACATTATTATTTATTATTGTTATTAAGAATATTATTAGTAAAAAATTACTATTTTTTCATTATTATAATTTATGATTATTCATATACTCCTCCCTCTATCCTGGTCAATTGTTGTCCTTTGGTTTTGGCACAAAGACCAAGGAAAGAGGAGGGGCCAATTATAAAATGACAAGCGGACCAAATTGAGTGTGAATGATCAAATTGCTCATCAAGTTCATTCTTAAAATAGAAAGGACAATAATTAAATAGACACCCCAAAATTAAATGGGACAACAAATTACCGGGACAGAGGGAGTATAATATTATAATTTTTTTCTTAAAAATATTAATTTTAGTATAAATAGTATTATACTATGATTATTATTATTATTATTATAGTTGATAATAACAATAATATTAAATATTATTATTATTAATATTAATATGATTATTTCAGTTCAGTTCAGCTCAATAGAGCTTTATTGATTCGATTGATTCACTCTATTGATTGATTCAGTCCAGCTCAGCTCCATTCGATTCGATTCGATTCGATTCAGCTCCATTCGATTCGATTATTTCGATTCGATTGATTGGCTCCATTCGATTCGATTCACTCTAAAAAGCCAGAAAGAACAGGGCCTAAAATTTCTAATAGGAGGAGGTTAAAGGAACTAAATGCATGTATAGCATCAACTAATTAAGAATATTAGCAGGAGAGTTTAGGTAGTCATGGTGAAACTGAAATACACATTTTCTGACGCGGGACTTATTGGAACTGCATCATTCATCATAAATAAGGTGCTCCCTCCCTGCATAGTTGCATTCCTGTAATTACATGAATCAGGTCGAACACCAGACAGTTTTGATTTATTTACAGAATTTGTCAGTTTAGAGGCTCGATCTATAGCAGACTTAGTTGATTTATCTAAAAAACCATCAGAACATCATCTATGAAAGCGATCAGTCATTTTAGGTATTTTACACCCTCGTGCTAGCGTAAACTTTTAACGAGGGCGAACGAGTAGTAGAGTAAGGTAAACTTGAAAAAAGTGAATAAATTTTAACGAAAAGATTTTTGAATTTTGTATTCTCCCGTAGAAAGAAAAAAAAGAAGGAAAAGATGTTTTGGCTTTGGAAGGTTAATTGAAGAACAATTGACCACAATAGGCAAAGTCTTTGTATATATACACAAAAACTCTACGATGATGCCAGTTTAACCTAGCATACAATTTGATACACAGAGTAGTATATATTAATGTAGTCCAAAATAATACGCATTGCATATAAAGTTATCTTTTTAGTTTATTATCCAAAAATTATCTTTTTAGTTTATTATCTAAAAATTATGCTTATCAATAGGACCGTGTTTAGATCCGTTTTACAATCGTATTGGTAAATTTATTAAATCAAATATTATTATAATCCATTTAAATGAAAATATAGTTATCAATATATCTTTTTTATAAATTTAAAATTTAAAGTCGCTTATACAGCTATTTGTATACTCCTACAGTCATACTCGCTAATACTCAATTTAATTTTCGGTTTCACATTGTTCCGGGTGTAATTCCGGAGCAGGATTGTGACCACTTGAGCTTGTAGAATGATGTCGTTGCTCGTCTCTTCCTTTCACTCTTTCCTGTAAAGATGAACAAACTGAGGGCTCGGCTTGGGGGCCGAGCGTACTCACTCCGACGCTCAAGTCAGTAAACTTAGAGAGATAAGTTGTATGTTTAACTTGGCAAAGTATATTGTAGAGAGATAAGGGAGTTTTATATTAGATGTTCCAGTTTCTTTCTCAATGAGAGATGATGAGTATTTATAGACTTTCACCTTTTGTCACGTAGTGGCCAAGTGGCGTAGCAGGTGGAAAGACTGTCTTACCCTCGGCCGAGGGACCCATGACAGGCCGGCAGGCTTGGTTGACTCCATGCCGAGGGGACTGGATGCGAGTACACGGATATGCCTCTCGGCCGGCTAGTTGCCGAGCCGAGACCCAAGTGACTGGCCGACAGGCTTTGTCGGTTAGGCCGTTTTTATTTTGACTTGTTGTCTTTTAGCTTTGACCTTGGTCAATATGTTGACTTGGTCAGCGGGTGCAGAATATGCCCCATCAATTTGCCCCCAGCGTAGTCTATGCCGTGGTATGGACCTTCGATGCGTGTTGAGCGTATTCTGCGCATGTCGAACTTCTTCCTCGGCTTGGTCCTGTTCAGGCCGTACCATATCCCCCCTCCACATTGTTGTGTAATGGGCATCGAATGTGGAAAAGGAAATGGCGCTGGCCGAGACCAAGGTTGGGAGTGCCGTGTGCTTTTGATTGCCCCCGGCCGGTGCTGCCAAGCCTGGTTGATCAGCTGGCCGTTGGCAAGTAGATACCAAGGAGCGTGTCGAAGAAGATGGGTTACTGTATGTCGATTGACATTCTGCGGCTGCATGCTTGACACGTGGCCTGGTGTTGATTGGTGGACGCTTCATGGGCTTTGCTCTGATTGGTCCACTGAATGGGCTTTGCTCTATAAATAGAGTAGTATGCCCCTCATTTTGCTGTGCAAATTCCTTTTTCAAGAAAAATTTCCCCTCTCTAGTTTTCGAAGAGTTTTCTCTCTCTAATTTTCGAAGCGTTACTCGGCGTAACACTTTCTTTCAAGGTAAAAAACAAATTCTTCCCCAACTTTTATTTGTTAAGTATTCGTTGCCACCATGTCTGCTGCTGAAGCTCCGCCTAGTACCTCAATCCCGGGGGACGAACCGTCGCGTCCCGTTGAACAGGAGCCACTGGTTGTCTGCCCGGTAGGGTTCGGGGGTCGCAAGTCGCCTTCTCCTGAAATCGACGAGAAATATCTCGAGGATTTTGATGATGAGGAGGAGGAAGAGACCCAATCTGATTCAGAGAGGCCGCATTACTTGTGGCACGGCGAAGCCTGCTCGATTAAACCTGATCGCGTTTGGACGAACAAGTTCGCTTCTGTCTCCGGGCCTGAAATTTTCGAAGACCACTACAACTTCGGCATGGGGTATAGAATTATTGTCCCTGTGGGTGATCAGGCAGTCTGTTGCCCTCCCGAAGGTTGTATAGGCGTGTATATTAGACATCTGGAGTATGGGCTCCGTTTTCCTCTTAATGAACACGTCTCGGCCATAATCAAAGCCATGAATGTCGCCGTGGCACAACTGCACCCGTTGGCCATTAGGACGATTATTGGCTTCGTATGGTTTTGTCTCTTTAAGGGGGAGACCCCAACGGTGAACTTTTTCCGCCGGCTCCACCATCTTGTTTGTCTACCCAAGGCGTCATGGGGTGGTACGGCGTGCGAGCCGAGCCGGGTTACGTGACCGTCTCAAGCCGACATCTTGCAAAGACCGAAAGGGGCGGTGGGTATATGTCGAGGTTCGGAGGACTATCCCCGCCCCGGTCCTTCCAAGCGCCGCGTCAATTTGCTATTTGTGAGAGTCGGGGGAGCATGAAAGATATATCTCCCGTAATAAGATTAAGATGGACGCCAAGAAGGTTTATCTTAATGACGACGAAGTGCGGGCAATGAGCATATTCGAGGCTGAGAAGGATGGCACGCCGAAGGGATGGATGCCTCCGACGCAGATCGTCCTTCAAGACGAGCCGCTTTGTCACGTCGGCCTCATACCGGCCCTCAGCCAGGGTGAGTGGGGTCGGTATGAGGCCCCCCTTTGCTTTTATGCTTCGATATTTGAGCCTCGGTTTACTTCTTTCGCTTAACTCCTGCTTTGTTTCTTGCAGATCGATTTGGCCGGGATCTCTCTGTCTCCATCCTAAGCAAGTTGGGACTTGACCAGGACAGGAGAGTTGTTGAACTGCACCCTAAGGCCGCGTCGCGTGATCGCAAGCAGGCCCCGCACGAACTCATGGAGCAGGCGTTGAAAGCAATGGATGTGGGGGCGACTCAAGCAGAGATTGGCGGTAACGTGCCGCGCCGGAGACCAAAAGCAACGTCTTCGGCGGCTACGACGTCAACTCCAACTCGATCTCCAATCCCCATAGTCCAAAAAGATAAGGAGGTCGTCAATGTTGACGAGGACCTCACCGTTCTGGAGGGTCCTCCTCCTTCACATAAGAGGAAAGAAACAACGTCTGCTGCTGCTGTTACCGAGGCAGGGAAAGAGGAGGGGTCAGCCGGCCCTCAATCCAAGAAGGCTAAGACTGGTACGGATCTAACCCATGGCTCGGATTTAGCAGGTTCCTTATGCATTCCTGATGACAGGCTTTCTGATATGTCGATGAATGTTGACATGGACGCTTTGTCTGGGTTTTTTCTAGATCAGTCGTCGCCAGCTGTTGCTCTCACCGAACGGCAATTGGAGAAGCAGCCTGTGCAGATGGGCGACAAAAATGTCGCCGTCGACACCTCGTCCAATAAGGCTTCGTTCGTTCAGCTCAGGGCGGACGGCATAAGGTTGGCCAAAAGGTGGAAGTGGTGAAGTTGAAGTCACGGCACTCATCTTATCGAGCGAGAAAAGCTCGTGGCTCAAACTGCCCCTACGCTCAAACGGCTTAGGCTTGAGCTTGCCGCTTCTAGGGAGGAGGCCGAGAAGGCGAAGCAGGACTTCCTCGCTGAGCGAAAGCTTAAGGAGGACGCTGAGAAGGTGGTCCTGGCCGAGAGAGCTAAGTTTAAGTCCGCGTTGGCTGATGCCGCTAAGTTGCGGGAGGAGAGAAACAAACTTGAGGGCGGTTATAAGGCTATGGTTGAGCAGAGGGAAAGATGGAAGACCCTGCATTTGGCCGAGGCGAAGGAACATAAGGGCACAAAGGCTATCCTTGCTCAGAGGGAGAAGGATATTGAGCCGCTGAAAACCGTCGTCATCCCTGAAATGTGTGCCCGGTACCAGGACCAAGCTGAAGATGCTACAAGGAATGCGATTAAGGAGCTCCTTTTTTAAGGCACTTTTCCGTGGCAAGATTTTGACAAACTTCTGGATGAGAAGGCGGCTGCGGAGGAGGCCAAGGCCGCGGCCGAGGCGAAGGCGGCGAAGGCTGCTCAGGAAGCCGCGCCAAGGCGGCCCATGATGCTAAGGTGAAGGAGGCTAGAGAGGAGGCCGAGAAGGCAAAGGCACGTGACGCCGCAAGTCGTCCTCTTGACCGTCCACCGACGTGTGATCTTGCTGCTGCTGCCGCATGAGCGGCAACAAGCATAGGGAGACGGGCGGTCGTCACCAGATTCACCTGGCCCGGACGACCTCACTGTTCGGGGCCAACTTTTGAGCCTTTCCTCCCTGCCATCCTTTTGGCGCTTCATGTCTGAAATGTTGTAATTTTTGTTGTTCCTTCTTTTTTTGTTAAACTTTGGTAGGTTGAGCTTAGGCTATCCCTATGGGGACGGCCGTCGACTTTATTTTTTCTCACTTTTAAACATTTTCAATGAAGTTTTTTTATTTGTCTTCGGCTTGGCTGAGGCTTTGATCTCATCCTCCATTCAGTTGTCTTCTTACGTTTTTAAACATATTGAGCGCTTTTCTCGTTTTACCTTCGGCTTGGCCGAGGCAATTAGATTGCGTATCTCAACTGTACTTAAACGTTTTTAGCATATTGGTCGTGCCCTCTGCTGCACCTGAACAGGCCGAGGTAGCAAGATTAGAGTTTCCCAATTTGCTCAGCAACATGTTGGCATGTCGGCCGCTTCCTCCTCCGCTCTCGGTCTGGCTGAGGCGGTCAGATTTGCGCTTCCCAACTGCTGTTGTAAACATGTTAGCATATCGATCGTTTCCCCCGTCACTCCCGGCTTTGGCCGAGGCAATCGAGGTTACGGCTCGACTGCATTCGTATCTATAGACATATTGATCGCTTCCTCTGCCACTCCCGGATTGGCCGAGGCAGTCAGATTTGCGTTTCTCAACTGTACTTATACGTTCTTAAGCATGTTGGTCGCTTTCGCGAGTATCAACTGCATTTGTAGTGACTGCCCGGCTTTGGCCGTGGCGTCTACTTTGGTACGACTACGGAGGGGACAAGCATTTCGATGGAAAACTTGGATCACTCTTCATAAGATATAATCACGCGTTGGGGTGCCCACAACAGTCTCGGACACTTTCGCCGCTATACGAAATATTTCCTAAGGTTGTCTGTGTTCCAATGGCTCATTAGAGGCACACCCTCCATGTCTGTCAGCCGGTATGTCCCCGGCCTCATTTCTTCAACCACCTTGTAGGGTCCCTCCCAGTTGGCCGTCATCTTACCATGGATGTTTCCTTTGTTGGTTGCGGCCGACTTTCTCAGGACTAGATCTCCTACTCTCAAGTCCCTTTTGTGGACCCTACGGTTGTAGGCTCTTCTCATTCGGTTTTGATATACTGCCAAGTTGAGCCGTGCCGTATCTCGACTTTCTTCGACCAGGTCTAGGGAGGCTCTCAGGCCTTCTTCATTTTCGACTGGGTTAAAGGTTTGCGTTCGAATGCGGCACCGCCGCTTCAATTAGCGGTGACGGTCTCAGACCCATAGACAAGGTGGAATGGACTGTACCCTGTTGCTTCTTTCTCCGTGGTTCGAAGGGACCACAGGACGCCGGGTAGTTTATCAGCCCATCTTCCCTTTAGATCTTTAACCTTTTTCTTCAACCCGTTCAGTATTGTTTTATTAGATGCCTCCGCCTGCCCGTTGCTCTGAGGGTGGCAGACGGAGGAGTATGCAAATTTGATACCGAGCTCTTCCAACCAATTCATCACCATGTCGCTCCAAAACTCTCGGCCGTGGTCAAATACAATGACTTGGGGTAACCCAAAACGAGTTATGATGTTCTCCCAAATCACCTTTCTTATGGCCGCCGTGGTCTTGGCAGGTACCGCGACAGCCTCGACCCATTTGGTGAAGTAGTCAACGGCGACGATCAGGTACTTCCTTCCTCCGGAGGCCGTCGGAAATGGTCCTAATAAATCCATCCCCCACTGTGAAAATGGTAGGGGATTAAGTACTGGTTGTAGGTCTCGGGAAGGTGCATGTTTTACCGGAGCATGCATCTGACAATTCTTGCACTTCTTGGTTTTTGTCCTGGAATCTTTCAGCATGGTAGGCCAGAAGTAGCCGACTCAGAGAGCTTTGTGGGCTAGCGTTCTCGCCCCCATGTGATGTCCGCAGATGCCTTCGTGAATCTCTGTCAGTATAAGTTCCGCGTCGGCTGGGCCGACACATTTCAAGAGTGGTCTTATTACGGACCTTCTGTACAATTCTCCTTCGAACACTAAGTACCTTGCAGCGATCCTTCTTATCTTTCGAGACAGATCGCGGTCCTCAAGCAACTCTTTTGTTAGCTTGTATTTCATTATCGGAGTCATCCACGTCGTCTCGGCTCCGATGTCGCCCACCATGCCGACGGTCTCAGTGATGCTTTTACCATTTCGATATCCACCAAAGACGGTTCGACCGACATTTTTTATGCTTGAATCGGCAAGTTTTGAGAGAGCGTCGGCTCGGTTGTTTGTTTTGCACTGGGATGCTTTGTATTTGGAAAGTTTTCAATTTTGAGGTGTCAGCTTTTACCCTCTCCAGGTACCTTACCATCCCATCGTCTCGAGTCTCATACTCTCCTCGGATTTGATTAGTCACTAAGAGAGAGTCTGTTTTCAACACAATATGCTCCGCCCCGGCAGCTCTAGCTAACTCGACTCCAGTTATCACCGCCTCATATTCGGATTCGTTATTTGAGGCCGAGAAGGTAAACTTCAAGGCGTACTCAAACTCATTTCCGTTATGGCTGATGATAAGGATGCCGCTCTCGAGCCGTTCGCCGTGGAGGACCCGTCGGTATACACTTCCCACACGCCGGGATGTGATTCTTCTTGATATGTGCACTCGGCCAGGAAGTCTGCAAGCGTTTGCCCCTTTATCGAAGGCCTCGGCTTGTACTGAATGCCAAAGCCGGAGAGCTCCACTGCCCATTTGATAAGTCTGCCGGATTTCTCGAATTTTTCTAATGCTTTCTCCGATGGTTGGTCGGTTAAGACCGTCACGGGATGTGCGTCGAAGTAAGGTTTCAGCTTCCTTGCGGCAACGACGACGGCGAGGGCTGCCTTTTCGATTAGTGGGTAATTTCTTTCGCGCCGCCAGCAGTGTATGGTGATAAAGTAAATTGGGTATTGCTGCTTATTTTCTTCCACGACGATTACGGCAGACCGACCGTGGCGAGGTAATCGCTAAGTATAGATATAGCGTCTCCCCGGCGTCGGCACGGACGGGGTCGGCGGTGTCGAAGGTGGGCTTTCGGTTGCTTGAAAACCGTGCTCTGTTCCTCCCCGGCCTAAAGTTTTTATTCCCCTTCAGCACTTTAAAGAACGGAGTGCTCTTGTCGGCCGACCGAGAGATGAAGCGGGCGAGAGCCGCCATCCTTCCGGTCAGCATCATAACCTCTTTTCGATTTCTCGGCTCCGGTAGGTCTAGTATTGCTTCGACTTTCTCCGGATTGGCATCAATTTCCCTAGCGCTGACAAGCACGCCGAGGAACTTGCCGGCCCGGACACCGAAGTTACATTTCTTTGGTTTTAGATTCATTTTATATTTCCTTAGTGAACAAAATGTCTCGCCTAAATCGGCTAAGTGCTCGCTCTCAGACTTGCGTTTTACAATAGCATCGTCGACGTAAGCCTCGATGTTTCGCCCTTTTTGATTTTGGAACACTTTGTCCATCAACCTAGTGTAAGTTGCGCCAACGTTCTTCAAACCGAACGACATCATTTTATACATGAATGTGCCGTGACTGGTGATGAATGCGCATTTAGGCATATCTTCCTCGGCCATAAATACCTGATGATACCCTGAGAAGGCGTCTAGCAGGCTTAGCATAGTGTAGCCTGTCGTGGCGTCAATTAAACCATATATTCGAGGCAAGGGATAACAATCTTTAGGGCACGCTTTATTAAGATTGGTAAAATCAACACACATCCTCCACGCCAATGACGATTTCCTCACCATTACAACATTTGCTAGCCACTCAGGGTAAGTACAAGCCATGATAAAGCCCGCCGCTAATAATTTGTCTACTTCAGCTTTGATGGCCTCATCCTTCTTGGTCGAGGACTTCCTCATCTTCTACTTGATCGGCCGAGCGGTGGAGAGTACGTTCAGCTTGTGAACGATCACCTCCCGGCTCATGCCTGGCATCTCGGCAGCTGAGTATGCGAAGACATCTTTGTTCTTCCTCAGTAGGTCTAGAAGATCAGCTCTGAATTTTGGCTCCAGGTCGACACCGACAGTTATGGTGCGCCCTGGGTCAATTTCCACTTCCTCGGTCTTGGCTCCTTCGACCATGCCGACGTTAGTATTCATCGGTTCGCCCTCCTGCTGCAAGGATGGGCTCTTCCCTTTCTCCGATTTCTTCGTCACTTTGAGGGATTGCATGTTGCACCCCCTGGCAGACACTTGGATATTGACTATTTCATCTTTCTCGTCCTTTGAGACGAGCTTTTGTGCTTCCCCCCGGTCCGAGACGTACATCAATGTCAGGGCCCGGATGGACATCACTGCATCGGCCTCGCTCAAAGTGACCCGGCCTACGAGAACATTGTAGGCAGACGAACCATCGATAACCATGAACTCAGATAAAACATTTTTAGCCGCATCCGCTTGGCCGAACATCACCGGCAGTCTGATTGACCCCATGGGTACCAGGCCGGCCCCAGAGAAGCTGTATAGCGGGTTAATGCAGGGGCTCAGGTCTCCAATCTTCAGACCGAGATTAAGAAAGCACTCCCTGAACATGATGTTCGTGTAGGTGCCTGTGTCAATCAGGCACCTTTTGACCAAGTGGTTGGCTATATCCAGGTGGACTACAAGCGGGTCGCTGTGCGGGGCGACGACTCCCTCGTAGTCCTTCTTTCCAATGGTTATATCGGGGATGGTATTAGGCACAAAGTTGATGGCTTGGTGATACGTGCCTAATGTATAGTCTTTTTGGCCTATTTCAGCACGTATTTCTATGCATTTCTCTACTATTTTTATAGTATTTTGCCCCGAATTGGCTACTTTGGTGTATTTTGTCCTTTTTATAGGAATGATCGCGAAAGTGGTGGAACCATGCTCCTTTTCGTCCTTTTTGCATGCATTTAGAGGAGACGGGATTGTCCCAGAGTGAGATGTTGCACTTGGAAGTGTCGTTGCACGCATTACGAGGTGTTTTGGTGAAGACGTGAGCTGAATTGAAGACCCAGGTGGTCTATCGAGCTGTTTGTTGGACGATCGAGTAATCCTTTGGCTCCCAGAGGCTCGATCGAGCTATTCCTTACTCGATCGAGTAAGGTGCGTATGACCAGTCCTCGATCGAGTACCCTGCTGGTCGATCGAGGGACTCCTGCTGAGATGATGGTCGATCGAGTGGTTTAATCCACTCGATCGAGGGGTTTTTCACGGGCATGGGCTTTGCTTCAGTCCGTGTGTTTAATTTTCGCTAAACATTGTTTGTTTCCTATTTAACCTATGTTTACTAGGTTAATTAGGCATCTCTTTAATTATTCCTTTTACTATCTTTCTTTTACTATCATACACATTAGGAACCTACTGTTACTTCTTACGTTGCTCTTGCTACCGGGATTGCTTCATTGAATTTCGGTTCTTTACGCCGGAATCGCTTAGATTGTAATCTCTTCCTTCTCTTTAATAATAATTAACCTTCTTTTGTTTTTAATTCCTGTTTATGTTATCGTTCTTCCTTGCCCTAATTTCTGTTATTGCGCTTTATATTTATTATTTCATTATGTCTTCTGCTGGAAATTTGTGTGTTGTTAGTTTAATAATCGACATGAGTAGCTAATCTCCCTTCATGTTGGGATTAGGGGATCTGCGGTAGAATAATGACGACGTAGTGAATGAATTAGACGAATTGACTAAGAGACTCTGTCACTATAGCAATATAACTGTAATTACCGACCTAGTTGAGTGCACGCTTCTATGTCACCCATTAATCTGGCTACAATTAATCCTGGATCGAAAGATTGGACTAAATAGGCCTGCTATAAACAGTAGACTACCCTAATGAGGACGAAAGTTAAGTTAGCGGTATTTTAGGGTGGGAAGTGGACCGAAAGGACCTTCTAATATCCGTCTCGCATTAGTTCGCCCGAGTCATTTCTTGCTAAGTTGTTGTACTACCGTAGTGAACCGAGTTCCCGACATGTCCCCCTCTTATTGATAGTTTTAAATCATTTTTCCGCTTATCTCGCTCTTCTCTTTATTTCTCTTCCTTTTACTCCGTAGTTTAGAACCAAAAATTTAATCAACACCAATTGTTACCATAGGATTAGAAATAGATAGTCAGTAGTTGCATTACCTCCCGAGGATTCGATACTCATCGCCTCTACTACATTTTTAGTTGAGACCGTTAGGTTTTATTTTTGACAGTACGCGACAGACGTGTCAAATTTTGGCGCCGTTGTCGGGGAGGCAATTGTTCAATTTACTATTTGTTTTATTTTTAATTCTCCTTTTAGTTTAAGGAACATCGTTCCTTAGACTATTCTTATATCTTGTCTCGTAGTTTTTCTTCCTATGCGCAGTCGCAAGGTGGGCCACTACTACCTTTTGATCCCGAGATTGAGAGATCTCTACGCGTAAAAAGGAGACTATTTCAAGAACAACAGGCAGAGGAAGAGCCTAGTTCTCGTGGTAACTTTTACGAGAACGAGCTTTTCGAAGACAATCCACCGTCTTCTCCAGTTTCCAATTCATCACTTGAGTCTATCACTTTCCCAGAATTTCCCGAAATGGCTGAGGAAGCAACCATTGCTAGTCACTCCGAGCCCACGGCTGACAATCTCTATAAAGGGTTCGAACTGCCGGGAGATGCTAGGAAGTTCGAGCCCAAGCCTGCATACATCAATATGGTCGAGAAAAATCGGTTGGGGGAGCGCAATCAAGACGCAGCTCAAAGATATGGAGACCTTCATTGATTATCGCCGCTCCATACCTCCTCCAGTGGCGTGATGGTGATCGATCAAAGAAACTATGTTCATCTTCTCACTCCGCGATGCTGCAAGGGAGTGGTACAGGGATTTGGACCGAGCTGCTCACGGCATAACAGATTGGAATTCGCTAGCATTGGCGTTTTATAAGAAGTATTTCTCTGCTTCGAGAACCATAGCCATCAGAGCCCAGATAACCAGTTTCAAACAGGGGCCCGACGAGAACTTCCACGAGGCATGGCTTCGTTTTAAGAAACTAGTGCGTACCATACCACACCACGGTTTCGAAAAATGGAGTCTGTGCAACCATTTTTACAATGGTTTATATGATGATCAGAGGGCTATACTAGATGCAGCAGCCAACGGTCGATTTTCTGACAACTTGGGGCCGACGAAGGGATGGAAAATCATAGATGATTTAGCCACTCACAGGGCTGAATACGGGAATTCAAGGGGAAACCAAAGGAGAGCTGCTGAATCCTCTTCAGTAGCCGCATTAGAAGCCCTTACTGCTAGGTTCGACAAGTATGAACTAGGGGGAGCTCTCAAGCCAGGGATGTACCAGGTTAATGCCATGACAGACGGTCCTTTCGTCTGTACGAGATGTGGGGTAGATGGACATGTCGCTGATTATTGTCCTAGTCCTTATGAGCAATGTGCTGCCTTTCAACATTACAGGCAAAACAACACTCATTACGAGCCGAATATCCACCCCAATTTGAGGTGGAGTAATCAGAACAACGTACTCAATCCCACCGCTCCTCCAAATCAGCAGCAGCAGCCCTATATTCCTCCGCACCAGAAGCAACAAGGCTATCAGAAGCCTCCGTCTTTCAACCCTCCTAACCAAGGTGCTTCGTCATCTAGTGGGGTGAGCGAGATAGGTGAGTTAAAGTCCATGATGCAAGCCATTGCAAAGCAATTACAACAGAAGGACACGGCATTCAAGGCACTTGAGACTCAAGTTGCCCTATTGGCTGAAAATCAATCTTCAAGGAAGCCCGGTCATTTACCGACTCAAAATGACAAGAACCCAAATGAGACGGTACATTTGATAGAGTTGAGAAGCGGTCTTTCTTATGAGGGACCAGAAATGAAGAAATCAGACCTGGAAATAGCTGTAACTGATGATGAACAGTGTTCTGTTAAGAAAAAGGGGCTCACGACGAAGCAGTTACTCGATCGACTGAAGACTGGTGCTCGATCGAGTGACATTGGTGAGGATAGCCCTCGATCGAGTAGTCTTTCTGCTCGATCGAGTGAACTGGAAGCTGAAGATGTTCGATCGAGTGACCACATTGCTCGATCGACTGAAGTTGCTGAAGAAGGTGTTCGATCGAGTGACCACATTGCTCGATCGAGTGATATTGATGACGGGAAGCTTATTCGAGAGCCTGCTAGTGCTCGTTTAAGCGATGAATTACCAGAAAGGCCTCGTTCGAGAGGTAAGAAGCGTCCGAAGGATACTGAACTTGCTCCGGAAGACACTTTGGAGGCAAGAAACAAGGGACTCGAGATTCCAATTACTGTTCCCTTCCCGAGGGCCGCGAGAATACCAAGATTAATCAACAGTTTAGCAAATTTGTTGAGCTTTTGAAGAGTTTGGAAGTTTCCGTGCCGTTCACTGAATTGCTGACTAAGGTACCCTCTTATTTATGATTTATGAAGGAGATTTTAGCGCGTAAGAGGACCATTAATGATAATGAGACCGTAGCCTTGACTGAGATGGGGTCAGCCCTATCTCAAAATAAGCTACCTCTTAAGCAATCAGACCCGGGTAGTTTTTCGATCCCTTGTCACATAGGAATGCAATTGATTGATAATGCGCTATGCGATTTAGGCGCTAGCGTAAGTGTTTTACCATTGTCTCTAGCTAAGAGACTTGGTGTGACAAACCTGAGTTGCACCAACATGACTGTCCAGATGGCCGACCGTAGTTTATCACGGCCACTAGGTGTAGCGGAAGACGTACCTGTTCGGATCGGGAAGTTCTTTATTCCCGTCGATTTTGTCGTCTTAGATATCCCCGAAGATGTGCACACCCCTATCATTTTAGGGAGACCGTTTTTGTCCACTGCCCATGCAGTAATAGACGTTGGGGGGAAGACTTTGACATTTCAGGTAGGGGATGAGGAGCTGATTTTTCATCAGTCCAAGTTCCGGAGGGCTCCCATGCAAGCTCAGCCTTGCAATGCCCTCTCTTCTGTTGACCCTATTATTGACACTCCAGGTGAAAATTTGGAGAATATTGCTATTATTGTTAACCCTCCGCCTCAGATTGAGAGCAAAAAGGAGAAAAAATCGTCTGTTGTCCTTACTACAGGTACAGATGAAGGCAAGAAAGGAGCTGTCAAGGGACAGGGTGCAACCATTATCAATCAAGCTGGACCCAAGGATGCCAAAGAAGCTGATAGAGGGGCGAGAACGAAGACAGTTCGCACCTACATAGATGGGAACTACATTCCTCCTCTTGCAAACAGTAATTCAAGTTCCTGGAAATCAAAGAGGACGGTCGCATATCAAGTGACGTCCTCCGGTGAAAGCCCACGAAGGGGCTGCTGAAAGCTAATGGGAATTAAACGGGGAAATGCCCTGTGTAACAAAGTGTAATAGATATTCGTTTGAATTTCTTTTATTTACATTTTTATTAGGACAATTAGTTTAGACATTTTTTTTAGCGTAGACTAAGACTATAGACTGTGTTTTCTGCGTTTTTGGTATTTTGGGATATGTTTGGATATGTTTCATGCAGGTTTGGGGAAGATGCACGCAATTCAAGGTAGAAAGGACGGAATTTCAAAGAAGTCTACACGAGGAAGTCCTCGATCGGGTACTTTTTGTACTCGATCGAGTGGCAAGTGGGTCGATCGAGTGGTGGTTAATCGATCGAAGAAAGGCCACAGAGGAATGGTCGATCGAGAGGTCCCTTACTCGATCGAGCGAGAGGACATGAAAAAGTCCTCGATCGAGTGACTTAAAATCACTCGATCGAGTTAAGTGAAAAAACGGGAGTTTTCTTTCTTAAAACTCTTTACTTTTCTAATTCTATTTCATTTATCCCTAACTTCCCTCTAACCTCTCCCTTAATTGCGATTGATTTTCCCCCAAATCCCCAATTTTTGCCCAAAATTATCAAATCCACCACCAACATTCTATCACTAGCACTTAATTCTTCAATAGCCCCTTGTTTTCCCCTTATTTTGTGTTCGTTTTCACGGTTTTTAAGAGGGATTAGGGTTCCGCGGGTTTTCGATTAAAAATCCGCCTTGCTTGCTTGTTTTTGAAGTTTAATTGCTTGTTTTAGGATAATCATCATCAAGTAAGTGTTTCTATCACACTCTTTGCAATTTCTCTTGATTTAATTCGAATTTTTGAGGTGATTTTGAATTAGGGCTCGAAAATTCCATGTCTAGTCGAATTGTTTCGATTTGATTGTGTTTATATGCCCTTAATTTGCTTGTTGATGATCTTTTCGCAATTCCTCGCTATGTCTACATGTTTAATTCGAATTTTGCGCAAATTCCGCGATTAGGGTTCCTGTAAGTCGAGTGTTTCGATTTGTTAGACGGCCTCTATGTTGCCTTGCTTGCTTAACTTCAGTCCATGCCTACTTACTCTTTGTTTGTTAATCTGCTGTTGCCGTCCCCTAACGCCCGTATCGCTGTAAATTATTGGGACTTTTGTTCCGTGAGTGCTTTTCGCTTGCTAGTAGACTGTATGTTGCCGCATCTTTGTTCTTTTGCCGATTTCGGTCTTTCTTAGCGGTCATATTTTGTCACTTTATCACCACTCACATCTTTGTAATTCGAGGTTTGAGGAATTGTTGGGTTTTGCATTCTGGAAGTCGAATTTTTCGACTAATAGGGCCATTCTTTTTGCTGTCACATGTTGGTTAGCGGTTGTTTTAGCCACGGTTAGCAGCATCCTTTCTTATTCGTGCCCTTTGATATCTTGCAGGATGGACGCGAGTTCTGTGCCTTCCACTAGTACGTCCCCCAGCTCGTCAGTGAGCGAGTCAGTGGCCCCTGCTGTTGCCACTAGCTCTGCCTTGGTCACCACTGCAGCACCGGTTCTACTTGTCTCAGCTGCAGGGACAGTTTACTCCGCGGCCAGCTCAGCCGGGAGCTCGGTTCAGGCTTCACAGGCCATCACTTCTACCAGGCCTTTCTCTTTCTTCGGATCTGCGGATTCGAGGCCCGTTTCCCATGCCTGGTATGGTGCCACCGAGACCACACCAGCAGGCTAGCCAGTTAGCCATCACTTCCAGCCCGTCTGAGGCTGTTGTTACGGGAGAGGGCGCTCTCACACCTCTACCAAAGATGCCCACGGTACGTTTCACTTCAGAGGCTCACCGGAAACGGTTAGCCGCCTTACTTCGTTGCCCCCTCTCCTCCACCCGTTTCCTTGCGCGGACTGACCTAGAGACTTTAGGCATTTACGAGGAGGTCTGTAGTTTGTTGAACGGGACGGGTATGTCGGGTTTGATTACCATGCAGGAGGCTACCATTCGTACCCTTACGTACGAGTTCTTTAGCTCCTATTCCTTTGACACCGACTCTTACGCTGCTGACCACTCCAGTTCTTGCATTTACTTTCGACTCCGCAATGAGTCACACCACTGGACTTTGGCCAAGTTTGGCCAAGTTTTAGGCCTAGTTAGTGATGGTCCCACCGCCCCACCTAGAGACCTCCTTCAGCCACTTTGGGCTGCGCTTACTCACACTCCCTTCCACTCACGGAAGGGAGCTCATGTTCACTTACCTGCGCCCCGTTATTACTTGCGTCTGTTAGGAGAGACTATTTTTGGGCGCCCTGAGTCCAATAACGTGACCAACACTGAGCTAGCGATTCTCGCGAGGTACCTCAACATTGACTACGGTACCCCGTTTGTTCTAAACATTGCCTATCTGGTAGCTCAGCATTGGAACGGGATTGGGACTCGGGTCAAGACCGCAGTTGTCTGTGGCGGGCTAGTGACTAGGATCGCCCGCCACCTTTACCCCACTGACCCTTCACTCACTTCACCTGATGAGATGGCTCACCTTGACCTGGATGCCATGGCTGACTTGACCTGGTTCCCAAAGGCAAAGGGGAGTGCGAGGACGTGGAAGATCTGTGGTTCCACGTCTGTTACCTTGCCGTGCTCTACCCTTCCGCCACTTTTACCGCTCTCTCTCTGCGCCGAGGGAGCGAGGCCACCTCCACCTACCTACCATCTCACCTTCACCCCTCCTTCTTCTTCTAGGAAGAGGAGCGGGGAGGCCGGAGCATCTTCTAGCTCTCGGACTCCGGCCCGACTCGAGCCCAGTGGACCGACCCCCACGCCTCGGCCCCTACACCTTCACTCACTCCACCCCCCACTTGACCCTCCTTCGGTTCGGTTTTTCCGGCCAATTTTGTCCGCCCTCCGCTTTAGAGGCGCCCGAGGTCATGGACCAAGGGCGTCGTGATGCCGTGCTTTCGGATATGTGCGGGTACATTGCGAGATGAGACGGGATATGGCTTTAGTGTATTCCCGCTCTACGAGTTCCATATCCGAGCCCGGCGACCGATTCCGAGGGGGTGGCCGCATCCTTCCTTCTACCGATACCCGGCGGACGGTACCCTCCACTTTTTCTTCGACTCGAGGAGGAGGTGGAGGAGACAATGATAGCACGAGAGGTGCGGTTGCGGGCGAGCAGGGCGGCCCGACGAGCTTCCGAGAGAGGAGGAGAGTGACCCTCCGTTCACACCCGGTCCGGAGGATCGGTGGAGATGACGACCGAGTCTCCCCCTTGTTTGTTCTTTGGTTTGGGGAGACTGTTTTGTTGAGTCGGAGTACCGAGAGACGGCGGTGCCGACGACGAGTAGCCTATCTTGGTCTACTCACTTCCCGTTTTCGGTTTGGTTTGGGGAAGTTCGTGTTTTGTATGTTCTCTCACTCTTTTTATTTCGTCTCCTTTATTTTTATTTTATTGGTTGTATACTCCCATCCCCCATTTTTCTGCTGGTGTATGCTGGAGGACAACGAGGGCGTTGTCCGTTTTGGTTTGGGGAGGGTATTGCATCCTTTTGAGTCTGCATCTGCATTTGTTTTGCATTCACGTTTAATTTTTCAGTTTGCATTTGTTGTTTATTTTCAAAAAATCAAAAATCCAAAAAAAAAAAATTAGAAAAATTCAAAAAATTCACGTTTATTTTAGCATATAGGTTGAGTCGGAACGGTAGATTCCCGTGATGAAATTGCACTATAGCTTGTCATATTACTTGAGCCTTGCACTTGTATTGATAGTCTTTAGCCTTGTCATACGCATAATCTACGAATTTCTGTTCAAATAATAGCTGACTGTTTAGACTTGACCTAATAAACTGGCAAACTACTTAAAAATTTCGAGTTTTAGAGCCATAATGGTGACATTCATGACCAGTTCATTAGGAATTTTGAGAGTAGTACTCCTTGCATAGCATGTTTGTCTCATTTGCACATTTATGACATTCAATTTCTCGTCAAATGCACATATTCGGGTTTGTGGCTGGTGTCACATGCAGGGAGGGTCTTGCAAATTCCCCTTTCTTTACATCTTTCACCCATTTAGCTCCACATTGACCAAAACTTGCCCTTTTGACCCATTAGCTACATTCCAAACTAAGCCTGCCTAGTCAAGCTAGTTAGTCTGTCCTTTTGTGGTATGTTTTCCATTGCAGTTTGGTCTGTAATTCCTGTTTGGAGTTGGTGTTTGTGTTGAGGAAGGAGGAAGAAAGAAAGAAAAAAAGTATGAAAAAAAAAGAAACGCGAAAAAAAAAAAAAAAAAAAAAAAAAAAAAAAAAAAAAAAGAATGGAAAAAATATGAAAAAACAGAAAAATAGCTGATAAGCAAAAGAAAGAAATAGAGATTGTGTAAGATGTTGTCCCCTCTTGTCAGAGTTGAGAAAATGTTTGAAGATGTACAATCGACAAGAGGGTTGGTTGTTCCAGTTAGTTGTCTCAGACGGCGTTTAAAAAAGGGAACTTTGTGACCGTCTAGCTCCTCCACTCTTATTCTATTATTTTTTGAGGAGATTGTGTTTGAGTCTAGTGAGTTTTGTGCCAAGTGAAGGGCACTAGTACTTAGTCTTTCAGTCAGTTTGAGATCCGGATGGTTTATTATGGTCTGTTAGGAACTAGCTTGACGCTTTTACCTCCACATTACCATAACTTGTTTTGCCCTTTCTCACCTGAACCTCACTATTCCCATATTATTTGCAAACCCTATTTGTGACGGACATTATTGGTTGGAGTGTGTGCATTAGTACTTGAATTGTCTTTCATTTTTGTTGCATGCATGCATGCTATGTAGGTCGTGATTAGGTGAGTGACTGTCTTTTCTTCTCTCTTTTACATATAACATTTGCCCTTTGCTTCATGAGAGAAGAGTGACCACGTGAGAGTCCGATTTTGTTGGTCTTGCAAGGTCGATAGGTCGGCTTTATTTATGAATGACTTATAATTCGTTTGCGTATTGTTTGCTTGGCTCAACTGTTGATTTTTGTTGCATTAAATTGGTTCAAGTAGACAAGTTAAGCTAGCTCTGAGTTATCATTTCCGTTCCATTAGTTTAGTTTTGAGTTTACTCGAGGGCGAGTAAAGGTTTGGTTTGGGGAGATTTGATACGTGCCTAATGTATAGTCTTTTTGGTCTATTTCAAAGACGTATTTCTATGCATTTCTCTACTATTTTTATAGTATTTTGCCCCGAATTGGCTACTTTGGTGTATTTTGTCCTTTTTATAGGAATGATCGCGAAAGTGGTGGAACCATGCTCCTTTTCGTCCTTTTTGCATGCATTTAGAGGAGACGGATTGTCCCCAGTGAGATGTTGCACTTGGAAGTGTCGTTGCACGCATTACGAGGTGTTTTGGTGAAGACGTGAGCTGAATTGAAGACCCAGGTGGTCTATCGAGCTGTTTGTTGGACGATCGAGTAATCCTTTGGCTCCCCAGGCTCGATCGAGCTATTCCTTACTCGATCGAGTAAGGTCGTATGACGATCCTCGATCGAGTACCGCTGGTCGATCGAGGGACTCTATTTGAGATGATGGTCGATCGAGTGGTTTAATCCACTCGATCGAGGGGTTTTTCACGGGCATGGGCTTTGCTTGATCCGTGTGTTTAATTTTCGCTAAACATTGTTTGTTTCCTATTTAACCTATGTTTACTAGGTTAATTAGGCATCTCTTTAATTATTCCTTTTACTATCTTTCTTTTACTATCATACACATTAGGAACCTCATTTACTTCTTACGTTGCTCTTGCTACGGGATTGCTTCATTGAATTTCGGTTCTTTACGCCGGAATCGCTTAGATTGTAATCTCTTCCTTCTCTTTAATAATAATTAACCTTCTTTTGTTTTTAATTCTTGTTTATGTTATCGTTCTTCCTTGCCCTAATTTCTGTTATTGCGCTTTATATTTATTATTTCATTATGTCTTCTTCTTTGAAATTTGTGTCTTTGTTAGTTTAATAATCGACATGAGTAGCTAATCTCCCTTCATGTTGGGATTAGGGGATCTGCGGTAGAATAATGATGACGTAGTGAATGAATTAGACGAATTGACTAAGAGACTCTGTCACTATAGCAATATAACTGTAATTACCGACCTAGTTGAGTGCACGCTTCTATGTCACCCATTAATCTGGCTACAATTAATCCTGGATCGAAAGATTGGACTAAATAGGCCTGCTATAAACAGTAGACTACCCTAATGAGGACGAAAGTTAAGTTAGCGGTATTTTAGGGTGGGAAGTGGACCGAAAGGACCTTCTAATATTCGTCTCGCATTAGTTCGTCTGAGTCATTTACTGCTAAGTTGTTGTACTACCGTAGTGAACCGAGTTCCCGACATGTCCCCCTCTTATTGATAGTTTTAAATCATTTTTCCTGCTTATCTGCTCTTCTCTTTATTTCTCTTCCTTTTACTCCGTAGTTTAGAACCAAAAATTTAATCAACACCAATTGTTACCATAGGATTAGAAATAGATAGCTGTAGTTGCATTACCTCCCTGAGGATTCGATACTCGACTGCCTCTACTACATTTTTAGTTGAGACCGTTAGGTTTTATTTTTGACAGGTACGCGACAGACGTGTCACTTGGTATAACTCATTTAGGTGCCGTTTGTGCCCATTAGCTGACCCACCGTTCTCGTTTCCCCCGATGACAACCTCGATTACTCCCATCCGTTGGAAAACTGATTTTCTATTCGCCCCGTCGGCGTTTGTTCCTGGCCCTCCAGCTACATACTTGCTGAGGCCCCCTTTCGGATTAGCTCTTCGATGGCGTTCCTTAGATGTCGACAGTTGTCGGTTTATGGCGGTGTGGCCGTGGTACTCGCAAAAGCGGCTTGTGTCACCGTCCCCCTCGTCTTGGGGGCCTTGCCCACTCTGTCCATCATTCTTGCTTAGGGTAAAGACCTCGGCTGGAGATGCGACCAGGGGGGTGAGACTACTGTACCGCTTCTGGTAGTATGGTCCCGAACTCCCCCCGGTGCCCGCCGAGTGCTGTTTCCTATTAGATCTCTCAGGCCGTGACCTATTCCCATCACGGCGACCTTCATCTACATTGTCCCGGCGGCTCTTCCTCTCTGGGTGCCCAGCTTCACTGTGGCCTACCCAGGTTTTGTGATAGTTTTCCACCTTTATGGCTCGGTCGGCCATCTTTCTGGCGGAGTCTAAGTTGAGGTCTTCGCACTTGATCACCTCGTTTTTGAACTCGCCTTTTGGGAGGCCTTTCATCAGCGCGAAGGCCGCCAGTTCGTTGTTCAGCTCACGGATCTGCTGAACCTTAGCGTCGAATCTTTTCACGTAGCTTCGGAGGGACTCGTCCTCCCCCTGTCGGATAGTTAGGAGATCTGAGGTTTCCACGACCCTTCTCTTGTTGCAAGCATACTGGGCTATGAAATTGTCTCTCAGGTCGGCATAACAGTATACCGAGCCATTAGGTAGCCCCTTGTACCAACTCTGAGTCATCCCATGCAGGGTCGTTGGGAAGACTCGGCACCACACCTCATCAGGCTGCTCCCATACCGACATGTACGACTCGAAAGCGTCGGCATGATCGGTCGGGTCGCTATCCTTTTTGTATGATATGGGCGGCAACTTCAGCTTAGTCGATACATGGATTTCGAGGACATAGGTACTGAGGGGCTGTCTGACCACGTGTCGAATGACACGCGGCGATCGGCTCCTCGCAACCTTAGTCCGGCTTATCTCCCTCTGGCGGGAAGGGCTTCTTGTCTGACTTTGATGAGTCGAACTTCTTTCATTCCTTCGGGGCTGGCCTCGTTGTTGCCGCGGCGACGCTGTCCTCCCGCGAGTGGGGGAAGGACTCAGGTCTGCCACTGGCACCACGGGCTCTGCTGGCGTTCTAGCACGCCCAGCTCCTTGTATCGCTCTGGACAAGTTGTTCGGGGCCACTCTATGGGCCTTGGTTACCTGTGGATGCGCTGCCGTCCCCGTCGTCGTGACAGGGGTAATCGGCGTACTACCCATCAGGTCCAGGAATAGCTTTAATTTGGCCGCATCGACCACATGTCCCATGACAGTGACTTGGTTGGTAGGCAGCGGTGTTTCTGGCTCTTTCGGCATCCCGAGCGCCGTGTCAGTGACTCGGCCGGTGGGGGACTGCCCGATCTCAGAATTACGGAACGTGTCATCCTGGAAGAATGCAATTCCTTCACTCACAGTTTCTTGTTGCTTTGACATCTTCTTAGCTCGCTGAATGGTTTTTTTTTTTTTTTTTTTTTTTTTTTTTTTTTTGGTAATGTAGGTGACTAGCTTTTAGTATCGTTCCCACAGACGGCGCCCATTGTTCCGGGTGTAATTCCGGAGCAGGATTGTGACCACTTGAGCTTGTAGAATGATGTCGTTGCTCGTCTCTTCCTTTCACTCTTTCCTGTAAAGATGAACAAACTGAGGGCTCGGCTTGGGGGCCGAGCGTACTCACTCCGACGCTCAAGTCAGTAAACTTAGAGAGATAAGTTGTATGTTTAACTTGGCAAAGTATATTGTAGAGAGATAAGGGAGTTTTATATTAGATGTTCCAGTTTCTTTCTCAATGAGAGATGATGAGTATTTATAGACTTTCACCTTTTGTCACGTAGTGGCCAAGTGGCGTAGCAGGTGGAAAGACTGTCTTACCCTCGGCCGAGGGACCCATGACAGGCCGGCAGGCCTGGTTGACTCCATGCCGAGGGGACTGGATGCGAGTATACGGATATGCCTCTCTAGGCTAGTTCCGAGCCGAGACCCAGTGACAGCCGACAAGGCTTTGTTAGGGCCGTTTTTATTTTGACTTGTTGTCTTTTAGCTTTGACCTTGGTCAATATGTTGACTTGGTCAGCGGGTGCAGAATATGCCCCATCACACATTATAACTATAACTTGGCGTGAATAAAAACATGACGCATATCAAACGTATTTTGTTTTCTTAGACAAGAAGAAATGGGAAGAACGTAGAAACGTCGAAGGAGTATACAACAAATAAGCTTAGAAAAAAGGTATGTGACTAATTCCACTACAACACAGAAAGTACAATAAATTATTTTCATTTTCAAAGTTTTTTTTTTGTATAAGACTACTTTCTCTCATAATTGTGACATAATGAAATGGTATTTTAGTAAATATCGACAATTTAAAACTAACGAATTGATATTAAGGAGATGAATAAAATAAGAGTGGATCTTATACGACAATTTAAAACTAATAGAAGTAGATGAATAAAATAAGAGTGGATCTTATACGACAATTTAAAACTCCCTCCAATTCCATATTTTCTTCCCTTTGTTAGTGGGCACGGATATTAAGGAGATGAATAAAATAAGAGTAAAATGGTTGGGTGAGGTTTGGTGATAGGAGAGAGGGATGAATAATTAGGAGTTAAATAAAGAATTGTGGGGCCAAAACATTTAGGAAATTAATAAAATATGAGTAAAAGAGTTGTGTATGGTTTGGTGATAGAAGAGATGGATGAATAAAATAATAATAAAAGTTTTCAAAATAAGAAAGGGGAAGAAAATCTGAATAATCTGTTTTAGGAAATATGGAAGAAAATATAGAATAAGAGGGAGTATATCTTAAATTTGTGAAAACATTTTTTAGTTGCATTACAAACAGGCCCGTGCATCTCACGGGCATTAAATCTAGTATATATATAAAGTAGAAACTTTTCGAGCGATATTAGAGAGTCCAACTTTTTTAAAATTCCTATATATAAAATTTTTTTATATAAATTTATTAACATTATCCTAATAAGTGTAGATCTAGCTTTTTCCTCTTAATAATTTATGAAAAAATTATCCTAATCGAAGTAGATCTAATAATTTATGAGAAAATAATCTTACTAGAAGTAGATCAATTATTTATGAGAAAAATAATACTAATAGAAGTGGATCTAATAATTTATTTATTATTCTTTACTAAAAGAATAATAGGAAAATAACTTTATAAAGAATATTTATTTTAGAAATATTTATAACGCAAAAAAGTTCATATAATAAACGTATAAAAGTATTAAAATTGCATATTTTAAAAACATACAATTACTAATTGTGAGAAAAAAAAAAAAAAAAGAGATCCTAATTTTTTACAAATATAAAATATTCTCCAAAATCTAAGTTGCTCGACTTTAACTACTTAGTGAAACCCGTATAGTAATAATATAATAATTTTATTTTAAAACTTTTTTAAATATTTAAAAGATTTACAAAATATTCGAGTTGTTCTTTTATATCATTTAAATTTTTTAAATAAGTTTCATATTGATTTTGTCAAGCCAAAAATTTAAATACAAATGAACAAAGTCAAGAATTACAATTTTATACAGGACTAATAATCCAAGAACCAGCTAAATATGATTTTATGAATGAATCGGTGTACGATAAATATATAGAAAAATTGAGCGGACTATATATAATCTGTTATTATATCACAGAATATTTTCTTCAAACTGGTTTCAAATTCATATCAAATCCATAATAGACGTTAGAAATGTACTGCACTGCCAAATATACAAAATTATTCGGTTACATCAATTTTTACTTTCTTAATTCCAATTCATCTATGTGTTTTTATTCACTTAATTATTTACCGCGATTTGCGTATGACTGGGTATTACTATGTCATGCACTGATTGTATATTTAAAAGTGCAATAATTTTTGCAGTAGCTTTTCATAAATTTTTTTCTGTTTTGGAAAATCTCCATTTTGGTCCCCTGCGGTTTGGCTTAGTTCCACTTTAGTGCCCTGAGGTTTGCGTAATTCCACTTTAGTGTCCTGAAGTTTCGACCACTTCCCACTTTTGTAACCCGAGTTTTCAAAAAAAAATTCTTTTTTTTTTGTTAATGGCCAACTATGAGGTATCGCATATGAGTTTAGTTGAATATAAGGTACTGCTTAGTGTAATAAATTAGGTTAAAATAAAAACAAATTGCATATATATTGGTTATGAAGTGAAACGATTGTACATATATAATTAGTAATTTGAAGCCATTTTCTTAAAATTGAAACTCTTTTTTGAAATTTTTTTCATTTTGTTATTATAAATAAAAGAGTGGAATAATAATGTAAGATAATGATACTTGATTTTGTTGATAGACAAAATTTCAAATAAACAAAAATGAGTTATAATTATAATAAAAATAATCTAAAACTAATCGAGTTTAACAGTAGTATCCTAATATCCTACTCCCTCCAATCCACACAAAACTCTTCATTTGCTTTTTGGAGGTCAGACTTTGAAAAGTTGATCATTAATTCACTCAAAAATATATCCCACATCTACAAAATTAGATGTCGTATTATATATTTCGCATGAAGTTCATAGGGAACAACCAGTCTTAATGGTAGATTGTCAAAAACAAATTTATTATTTAGAGATCTAACAAAATCCTTCAAACAATTGTTTTGCGTACCACCATTCAACATTTACACTGTCGTATGCTTACAGAATGGGATATATTGGTAGATGTTGTAAGTTAATCTAATTAGTGAATCTTATAAAATTCAGTCTCAGTTATCATGTGTTCATTTTAAGGAATTAAACCACATTTTTGGAAATGACGTTTTAAATTGACTAAAATCGATGGTGCGTACAACAATAAAAATAGGTAACTACATAATACAATTAACGTAAACCGAAAAGAGTAGGTTTTATGTTAAATGGCCGATGGTCCATCAATAATCAACTAAATCAACCCAATAGTTTTGCATGTTCCTATTTTCAACATAGTTAGGCCTTTTTTTTTATCAACTTAATAGAATTTTACTACCAAACCATGACATTGTAAATTAAACCAACATTTGCATTCTATTGTTCAACAGATTCTTAGAACATTCAATATGCATATTGTAAAAGATGATCCTAATTGAAGCCTCATGCATTCTATGTAATAGAATCACATATATTTTTGTATTGTTGTTTAGAGATTGCTAATTTTATTGGAATTCAGTATGAATTTGATTTTACGATAAGTATATAGACCAAAACACTCTTAATTGTAGATAGTCAAGGTAAACTTATGCTGTAAGAGATCTAACATTTTCTCTAAACACACTAAATATAGATAATTATGATACATGTTGCTTTATGTAACACCATTTAGTTTTACGTAATTGTTATAGGTTAAAATAATTTGTAAAACTCATAAAAGTCTGTCTCAATTATTAAGAGCGGGTTATTTGGTAAGCTGCACTATGTTTATGTAGATAACATTTTGTATTTAATTAAAAACCAGTTATGCCTATTACAATACTGAAAAAACTAACTACATACTCTTACAATGTTAATTGATGTTTTACAACTAAAATGATAACTACTAAATGACAAAACTTCTATGATAAAAGCACTAATAGTTCATTGATGATCAACTATACCAATCACGAACTTTTATTTATCAATGATTTAAACATAATTGAGCTTTTTTTATCAACTATAGAATATATTTATACAGATGATCCTAATGAGAGCCCCGTGCATCGCACGGACTTTTCAACTAGTTATATATATATATTAGTCTCCCTTAACATGTTATCCAAATTATATCCACTACCCATAAGTCCAGCAATCAATAGGCATCCGACTTAAACTAATTACACTATTCTCTATGCATAACGTCATCGGTAAACTATAAGGTTACCGCATACCATAACCTCATTCAAGAATTTTCACAAGCAACAATCATCTCGTAAGAGCCATAACATCTCGTAAAAGTCCGAGTTTCCATTTTGTCAACAGTTCAACTCAATACATTATAAATCCATCGTAAACAGGGCCGACCCAGGGCCTGTGCAAGAGGTGCAGCCGCACAGGCCCCCGACTCGAGGGGGCCCAGTTGCAAATATTAGCTTCATTAATTGATAATAAATTTAGGTCATTAAATTAACAAAATTCTCACTATGACCTGGTGGTAATTGGTAAGCGGTAGGTATTTACTATCAATGGTCTTAGGTTCGATTCTTGCTAAAGGCTTTATTTTGTTAAATTTTTACAAGGTTCATTTGTTTATTAAACCTTCAGCAAAATAAGGCTATGAAGGAGTCGAACCCGGGTTGTATTGCTTCTTTAGTGAGCGACTAACCACTGTGCCACTTTACTATTGTTAAAAACTGGAAAGAAATTAATATTTGTATCCGCATTTCGTCTAAGATTGAAAAATACACTAGTCATAGAAAACTCTCGTATATAATAGTTAAGATACGATTTTCCCATTTTTCTTTTAATAAAAATGGTATGGGGCCTCTCTCGAGAGTTCGCACAGGGCCCCCAAAAATACCGGGACGACCCTGATTGTAAAACATGTTTCTCCGCACTTTCATTCTACATCCTAACCTTATCAGTTCTAGTCATCACCATTTATAAATACAATTCTTATTAATTGGTACCGTCGTTTCAGTACCAAAAATAAATACCTAAGTACAACTAACAGAAGTCAGTGGTAAGTAGGGTCGATCTCCACAGGGAGGCGGTCACTATCTACTTGTCAATTTAGTCTGTCTGAGGTCACAAGATGGGGGTTTAAGTTGTTTGAACTAAAACTAAAGGAGATTAAAGTGAGAAAAGAGTAAGAGAGATTAACAATAAGGGAAGAGAACTAGGATTGTCGGGTCATCGATGAATATCGGTTAATTGCAGTTAAGGTCACAGATCGGTCAATTGTATCGGTCTAAGGGGCAACAAAAATCTCCTTCCGGTCTCAATTCGCAATAAAATACTATTAGCTTAGCTTCCGCCCCCACTAAAGCATCCTATTGCTCACTGCGGGTCTCACCCCTTCCAACCTTCCGGTCTAGGTTAAGGCTTACCAAGATTAATTAGGCTAAATGCATCGATTCAAGTAGCTAGTTACAGTTAATTGCAGAGATTAACAACATAAACATGATAACAACGAAAGATCTGTAAACTTAATTAGCAGCTAACAACAGTTCATCGAATCCCCTAAATCCTAGAAATTAAATTAGTTAGACATAATAGTGACAGAACAAGAGCGAAAGAATATCGGAATAATAAACATCACAAATTAAGGAGAGAGTAAAAGAAAGAGAAAGAGTAAAAGGAAGAATTACAGATTAAGAGATCCGGGAAAAAGAGAGCAGAACAAAATAGCAGCCATTAAGAGAGGTAAAACTGTGTTTTAGAGTGTATGAGATGTAAAAGGTGTGTTTAAGACCTAATCCCGACTTCCTTTATATAGGGAAGCGAGATTTTACAAACATAAACCTAATCACGGACTAACTAACCCGTGTATTAAAGCAAACTACACGATCGAGCAACTTTATATCACTCGATCGAACAAATCCAAACTAAAACCTCTTGATCTAGGACTTTAGGTACTCGATCGAACAATGTCAAAAATAAGCAATTCGATCGAGTAGAAAAAGGACTCGATCGAACAAGATTGTACTCGATCGAGTACTTTCCAGCGCACAATTCCTTCTTCGCGCACTGAACTTAAAACGCCTGCCATTTCTTCGTTACTTGGCCAAACAGAGCGTTTTTGGTGGCGTTGGAAATCAAAGAGGACATGCTTTCATCTCCAGTTGGAATCACCTGAAAATCAATTGTAGAACTCGATATATGGCTCTTCAAAGTAGGCACTAGTATTTTGAAGTTCTTCCTTTGCTCGCCTAGCTATCTTACTTCTTTGCGCATGACAATTAGTAGTTTCCAAGCTCTGACTCAACTCATCTTCTAAATGCATGCATAGGGATATGTTTTAGGCTTGATTATGCTCCTCTCCGGTTCATACCTGCAAATAATACAAGACAAACCAAAGTAGACTATTCGGAGGACATTTGTAGCTAAACATTACACAAAATGCATAGAGATGCGTTCAAATACGGTACAAAAAGTATATATAAAATGCACGCATTAAAATTCCCCAAACCAAACCTTTGCTTGTCCCCAAGCAAACTATATGCAAAACTAATGGAACAGAAAAAAAACTCAGAGCTAATTACAAATTGTCCACTTAAACCAATTTAATGCAGCAACTAATACTTATAGCAAAAATGTCAAATGCAAACGAGTTGTAGGATGTTTATAATGAAACTAAACCGTCGACCTTGCAGCAAGACCTTTAATGATGGACTTTCACGGGTCACTCTTCTCTCATAAAAAAAGGGTAAGCACATGAGTGAAAGATAAGGAGAAAAATAGTCACTCACCTAAACTGCGACCTGCATAACATACATGCAACAAAAATGATAGACGATTCAAGTACTATACATACATTCCAACCAATAATGTCCGTCACAGCCGAGGGCTTACAAATGATATGGGAGAGTGAGGTTACAGGTAAGAAAAGGCAAAACAGATTATGGAAATGTGGAGGTAAAGCGTCAAGCTAGCACCTAAACAGGACCATATAAAACCATCCAATTCTCAGCTGACTAGAAAATTAAGTACAAGTGCCTTTCTTTGGCACAAAACTCACTACCCAATACACAATCTCCTCAAAAAGATATAAATAAAAATGAAGGAGTAGACCGTCACAAAATCAAACTAAGCCCAAACGGTCTCTTTTTCTCAAACCAACTCAACTTTTTTTTTTCTCCTTCCTTCTTCTGTTTTCACGTCTTTCTTATTTTTTTTTTCATTTTTTTCTCTTTTTTCTTTTTCCACGTTTCTTTTCTCATTTCTTATCAACTCCGTACAAATAAGGAATAAGGAATGAGCCAAACTCGCATCAATGAACGATATACCACAAGAATTACACTAAACTAGCTTGACTGGCAGGCTAAATTTGGGTATAGCTAATGGGTCAAAAAGGCTATATTTGGCTAATGTGGAGCTAAATGGGTGAAAATTAAAGAAAGGAAAATCGTAAGCACTTCCCTGCACGTGACACCGACCACAAACCCGAATGTATGCAAGCAACAAGCAATCGAATTTCATAAATGTGCAAAAGTGATGAACATGTTATGCAAAGAGTATACTACTCACAATCCTACATGAAACTGGTCATAAATGACACCAGTTTATAAGGCTCTAAATCTTAGAATATATAAGTAGTTTGCCTAAATTATCAGGTCAAGTCTATTCGTTCAGCTAAATTCAACATTAACTCGTAGATATACAATAAGACAAAGCTAATAAGATAATAGTTATTACAAGGCTTAAGCAAAAAGACAATTGCAGTGCAATTTCATCATTGAAATCCATTAATAAGGACAGAAAAAGACACAGTCGAAACACATTCCATGACCCGCGCAATCCAATTCCTATTAAAACCCATTACCTCAAGCACCCGTTTCAGGAAGCACCACTCAACTCGATCATAAGGTTTCGCCATGTCCAATTTAATTGCCATATAGCCCTCGGTCGATTTCGAATTCTTCATATAGTGGAACATTTCAAAAGTCGCCAACACGTTATCCGAAATGGCTCTCCCCGGTGTAAATGCACTTTGATTTTCCAAAAACAATATTATCCAAAAAACATTTCAATCTATTTGCAAGAACCTTCGATACTAACTTGTACACCACATTGCATAGACTAATGGGTCGGAAATCTTGAATTTTATCCGGAGCCTTCTTCTTCGGAATGAGCACTATATTAGTCTTGTTTAAATCCCTCGGGGACCGAGTCCCTCGCAAAATCTGGAGCACGTGACGAATAACTTCAGGCCCAATAATACTCCAATATGTCTGATAAAAGATACCGTTCATACCATCTGGACCCGGTGCCTTAAGTGGGTTCATCTGATTGAGAGCATCAAGGACCTCCTCCTCACAGTAATCTCGCTCTAACCCAATGTTCATCTCGTCAGTCACACGTCCCTCAAGGACACTCAGAGTATCTTCAAAATTGGCCGGATTAGATGAAGTGAAGAGACCTTGGAAATACGAGGTAGCCACCCTTGCAACCGCTTCATCCCCTTGCCTAACCACCCCTGCTTCATCACGCAAGCTACCAATCCAGTTCTTACGTTTTCGTTCACTCGCACACGTGTGAAAGAATCTAGTATTTCGATCCCCATCCTTCAACCATAGAGCCCTCGACCTCTGTCTCTAATATATCTCCTCTAAACGCATTAAATCAGCCACTTCTGCCACCAACTTCTTTCTTCTATTGACCTCTCCAGTTCCTCGGTTTCCCCTGTTTATCCCCGCAATTTGACGATGCTTCTTTTCGATCAACCTCTTAATCTTATGAATACTAGTTTTCTTCCACTCGTGTAGCTCGCTAGCACACTCCCTCAGTATGCTCACTAGCTCACCATGGCCATTGTCAACTCCACGCCTTACCGCATCCTCGCATCCCTCCGTTCCCACCCAAATTTGTTCAAAATAGAAAGCTCTACCACTCCCTTTCGACAGCTCCCTATAATTTAAACAGAGCTTAATTGGTGCGTGATCCGACCATTCCCGCTCCAAATAGAACAATTTAGCAAAAGGAAACACTTCCTGCCACTCATTTGTACACATATCCCTATCAAGCATGCATTGCCGATTATCGTCCCCCGCTTGACCATTATCAAAAGAGAAGTTATACCCCTCCCAAGTGATGTCCCGCAACCCACAGTCATCGACCGCTGCTTGGAAGTTATTCATTTGCCGCTGAGGACGACTACCACCCTTCATTTCAGTCGAAAAGAGGATCTCATTGAAATCCCCGATACACACCTATGGCAGCGTAGATTGTCTAGCAAGGACCCGGAGCAACTCCCAAGATAAATGTCTATCCGACACCAAAGGCCAGCCATAAAACCCCGTCACTCTCCATGCCCCTTCCCTAGTCTTGATATGAAAATCCATATAATGTACCGAGGCCGACACAAAGGAGCAATCGACATCTTTCTTCCACAGAAAAGCCAAACCACCCGATCGTCCAACACTATCTACCTCAATGCCATTGTAACCCTCCAACCTCTCCCTAACACCCCTCATTTCACGGCCGCTAAGTTTTGTCTCACATAAGAACACTAAGGCTGGGGCTTCCCTCCATATCAGCGAACGGAGGGCTCGAACACTGTTGGGATTGCCCAAGCCCCGACAGTTGAGGCTTAAGATATTCATTGGGCCTGGCGGGGTTGAGCACTCTCAACCTCCGCCTCAGATATTGTGACGCCCCCGTCAAGGTCAACAGCAACCCGCACACGCTTTTCGCCTTCTTCACAATCATCCCTCTCACGCCGCCTTTTCACAGCTAACTCCACTATCTTCTTCTCCGGTCTGTCCCCTCTACTTTCCCCACCTCTAGGAATTCGCGTCCAGCTTTTTCCACCTCTCACCATCGCCCCTGCATCTTTCTGAACATTCCCGTCCCCATGACCAGACCAACTCCCCATCGTCCTATCAATAGCAGCATGATCAACCTCCATATCTCAACCCCTATCAGCATTCCTATCACTCTCCTCCACCCATTCCTTCTCCAAACTTCTCTCAGCACCCGTCAACTCACTCACCTCCTCGTGTCCTCTCTTTCCCCCTCTCTCCCCCTCGATGAACACCCCAGTGTCCAGAATGCTCCCTAACTGGATCTCCTTTCCCCTGTCCGTATCCTCTTCCCTCATCTCATTGCCCTCCTTTTGTTGTCCCTCCTTCTTTTGACGCAAAGAAATAGCAATAGATTGTAGTCTTTCAATCATCTTCGATATGTCAGCTTCATCATCTTCCTTTCGCGCCTTTTTGAAGCTGCTATTAAGATTCCTCGCTGCTTTCCCCCCACCCTCACTGGATGTTTTAACAATCTTCCACGGAGAAGCTCTAAGCCAGTCACCAAACTTAAGTTCGTCTTCCTCATAAGGACCTTCCTCGCAATATTTTTCCCCATGCCCAATGATTCCACACCCATAACAATAAATCGGTAATCTCTCGTACTTCACTTTAAAATCAATCGTCTTCCCTGTCTTCATTCTGATTGGAACAACAGTTTTTAAAGGTTGACGTACATCATGTAAGTATCGTATTCGGATAGCCCTATCAAGCTCCGTATTTGGCCTTATCTCCACGCTAATAAAAGACCCAGACAGTCGCCTTTACGCTTAACATTTGCTGTATTTGTTCTCCCCGCTAATGGCCGATCGTATACCCGTGCCCATAAAGGAAAATGACTAAGGGAAACATCAGTAAGTTTACCTTCTTTATTCGGTTCATTGAAGCACCATACGAATTTGTAAAAATGCCACGGTTGGCCTTCCAAAACCCTAGCTTTGTCGCGCTCTGTTCCGAAACAAAATACGAAAGTTTTGTCCTTTACATCCACCACGTTCCCCATGATTGGCTTCACTGGGTTCCACAATCTGATCATCATATCAATTGCGGCCTTAACGTTTGTTGCCCTAGACGCCCACAATTTACCCACAAGCATAATTTTATCCCGTATTTCTCCATCATCCGGCCCTTCGTCCCATTCAAGTGATAATTGAGCATTTTTCGTAACCTCCCCCATCGGCTCTTTCCCATACCGGCTATGGCCCCTCGTCGCACTAATCTCTTGTACCTGCATTAGAAAGAAAAAACAAATGAAAAAACGAAAGGAAAGACCTAGCTCTCGATCAAAATCGAGAGATAGAACCTCGAAGAGAAGGAAGAGCAAAGAGACTTTTGACCGAACCCTAGGAACCCTAGACTTTTTCATAAATCATTGCTCTCCATGGCCAAAGTAGTCGAACGAGTAAAGATAGAACTCGATCAAGAGCTTTCCTCTTGATTTTTACTCGGACGAATACAAGAACATGTTCGATCGAGATCTTTCTTATAGTTGTTGTTCGATCGAGTGAAATTTTCTGTTCGATCGAACACTTCCTCGGATATTTCACTCGATCGAACACTATTACTAGCTTGATCGAGTGATTGTTCTAGTGCAGCGCAGAAATCTTCGTAGCTTGCTTCATTTTCAGATAGATAATCGCATTCCGAGTCATACAAATCATCAGCGTCGATAGGAAACTCGGGTCCTTCATGGGTAAGACCACTCTCTGCGTACCTAAAGTTCGTCTCAGCGGCTAATAACTGAGCTATTTGAGACTCAAGGTCATCGATTTGAGCGTACGTATATCTATCATACTCTTGCATTTTAAATGCAAGTGTCTTGATCAAAGATTTCAGTTCCGCCATCTCTTCTTTCTGTCTATCAGTAGGAGGAGCTTGTTGTTGCGGTGGCCAAATGAATGGAGGCTTTGGATAGCCCCGTTGATAAAGCGGATGTGGCGGCACAATTGCAAAAGGTTGGTCGGCTTGTCTACGCTGCTTAAACGCGCAAACTTCATCGTTCCCAGTCAAAAAAATAGTGGCATTGTGCCCAGCAGCACCACATCTCTTACAGTAAACCACCTGCTGTGCCATAGGATGGAACATAGATGGAGGCCAAAGGTACTCAAGCCTTCCCTTTGACGATCTTTTACCTAGAACTGTCTATGTAGGACCTGTATGGCCTATCAAAACAACACTCAAGAAAAATATAAGAACTGCCTCAAGGAATAAATCCCTGGAGGCTAAAGACAGACAAAAAGAAACAAGTAAATAAAATAGTTGCCTCTCCGGCAACGGCGCCAAAATTTGGTACCGTCGTTTCAGTACCAAAAATAAATACCTAAGTACAACTAACAGAAGTCAGTGGTAAGTATGGTCGATCTCCATAGGGAGGCGGTCACTATCTACTTGTCAATTTAGTCCGTCTGAGGTCACAAGATGGGGGTTTAAGTTGTTTGAACTAAAACTGAAGGAGATTAAAGTGAGAAAAGAGTAATAGAGATTAACAATAAGGGAAGAGAACTAGGATTGTCGGGTCATCAATGAATATCGGTTAATTGCAGCTAAGGTCACAGATCGGTCAATTGTATCGGTCTAAGGGGCAACGAATATCTCCTTCCGGCCTCAATTCGCCCTAAAATACTATCAGCTTAGCTTCCACCCTCTCTAAAGCATCCTATTGTTCACCGCGGGTCTCACCCTTTCCAACCTTCCGGTCTAGGTTAAGGCTTACCAAGATTAATTAGGCTAAATGCATCGATTCAAGTAGCTAGTTGCAGTTAATTGCAGAGATTAACAACATAAACATGATAACAACGAAAGATCTGTAAACCTAATTAGCAGCTAACAACAGTTCAATGAATCCCCTAAATCCTAGCAATTAAATTAGCTAGACATAATAGTGAAAGAACAAGAGCGAAAGAATATAGGAATAATAAACATCACAAATTAAGGACAGAGTAAAAGAAAGAGAAAGAGTAAAAGGAAGAATTACAGATTAAGAGATCCGGGAAAAAGAGAGTAGAACAAAGTAGCGGCCATTAAGAGAGGTAAAGCAGTGTTTTAGAGTGTATGAGATGTAAAAGGTGTGTTTATGACCTAATCCCGACTTCCTTTATATAGGGAAGCGAGATTTTACAAACATAAACCTAATCACGGACTAACTAACCCGTGTATTAAAGCAAACTACTCGATCGAGGAACTTTATATCACTCGATCGAACAAATCCAAACTAAAACCTCTCGATCAAGGACTTTAGGTACTCGATCGAATACTGTCAAAAATAAGCAATTCGATCGAGTAGAAAAAGGACTCGATCGAACAAGATTGTACTCGATCGAGTACTTTCCAGCGCACAATTTCTGCTTCGCGCACTGAATTTCAGACGGCCGCCATTTCTTCGTTACTTGGGAAAACAGAGCGTTTCCGATGGAGTTGGAAAGTTAAGAGGACAAGCTTTCATATCCAATTGGAATTATCTGAAAATCAGTTGTAGAACTCGAGATATGGCTCTTCAAATTAGGCACTAGTATTTTGAAATTCTTCATTTGCTCGCCTAGCTATCTTACTTCTTTGCGCATCACAATTAATAGTTTCCAAGCTCCGACTCAACTCATCTCCTAAATGCACGCATAGGGACATGTTTTAGGCTTGATTATGCTCTTCTCCAGTTCATACCTGCAAATAATAAAAGACAAACCAAAGTAGACTATTCGAGGGACATTTGTAGCTAAACACTACACAAAATGCATAGAGATGCGTGCAAATACGGTACAAAAAGTTTATATAAAATGCACGCATCATTAATCACATTCATAACAAAAAAAAAAATATTGTGACATAACTCAATCAACACGACTAAGAGCAATTTATATCAATTTCCATGATATGTAGATTATTTATAATAAGGTATCATCATTCACATATATCACATTCATATCTATTTCAGAGACTTTGCTTTCATAACCTCCACAATTGCATTCTTAATATTCATACAAACATATTTCATCCACATTCTTACCACTTTCTGTCCACAACCCATCTTTCACAATTTCTCATACCCAGAACACTTTATATAAATAACATTCCTAACTTATCAGTCACAGTACACCATATGTATAAACCACCATCAACGTTAACAAAATTACACACGCTAGTGTTGACATTACTCAAAAGCAACATTAAAACAATCAAACATCCAATTCGTGTCCCATTTGTTCTACCCCACGTGGTTACCGGGTCGAGACTGAAAGGGTCAGGGCTTGGAGTGAGGGGCCCTACTCATCCCAAACCAAATGGGGCTCCTAACAATCTCTTACCGAGATTCATTTTAATTGACACACCTACATTCATTGGGTTCATTAGTTTCATTTTAATTGACACACCTACATTCATTGGGTTCATTAGTTTATGCCCTACGATCGTTCGCTCTGATACCACTTTGTAACATCCTTATTTATTCAGGAGCCTTAAGTTAGGCTTCCTAAATAAATAAGAGTGTTACCATCTAAGTTGCCTGAGGTAGTAAGTATAGAAGACAAACAGATACAAAGGTAATTTAAATAAATAGGTTTAAACGAATAATAATGCGACAATGGTTTTATTACAATTCCCCACTTAAATAAACTTAAGTAAATAACTTTAATACAAAACAGCGGAATTAAAGCTAGTGATTAGACAATATGTAAATGTGACAATCTAGACTTCAAAGACAGTGTGATCTCGCGCCAATCCCATCCCAAGCATCCAAGGCAGCTTCTCAAATCTAACCTACTATATAATCTGTTCCCCAATTAACCGGAAATATTAATTGGATCATTACAAGATGTCATCAATTAAAGCAGGCATCATTATATTTTTTGACAAGACACACAAAACACCGTCAACCAATGGTTGACTAGGGATAGACAGAACAGTAAGAAAAACATTCAATAAATTTAAACCGTCTAGAAGCATTAAAATCACAGACCGTTAATTAACGGCATTACCTCACGGACCGATTAACGGCAATCACGGACCAACTTAATGGCAATCACAGACCAACTTATTGGCAATCACGGACCAACTTAATGGCACACACGGACCAACTTATTGGCATACATGGACCAACTTAATGGCACACACGGACCAATTTAATGGCATACACGGACCAACCTAATGGCAATCACAGACCAACTTGATAGCAATCACTTATATTATTCACGGAGCCCAAAGGCCAATACTGCTTATCTCTTTCCTACATCAATAACGATAGCGATACTAACCACGATAATAGTATACAATATTAACCATGCGAATACCCAACTTCCAATAACACAATTGTCAATTAAATACAAGATTGAGTAGGAGATTCCTACCTGAGACACATGCAAATTCACTCAGCGAGGCACAAATAATGACGATCCTCTACAAACCATAAATCTACCATATAAAACGTATTAATTAATAACTAAATGAACTAGTTATTTCATCATTAATCCAAATGTAATTACAAGTTAATCTCTCATTTTAGTTATTTAAAGTATCAACTTCACCCTTAGCAATTACATGGACATCATATGTATAAATAACCAAACATGGTACACCTGACATTCACCCACGCAAAACTCAACCATACCCAAGCACAATCCAAGTCCAGCCATGACAAACACCACCATACCCTACAACATATCCCGATGATATCCGAATTTTATTCCGATTTTATCGAGTTTTTTATAGTTAGCGTATAGACGATAAGGGAAAAAAAATACATAATAGAGAGAATACCTTAATTAAATAATGTAAGGATGTGGTATAACAAAGATGATGAAGGTGCGTAAGCGTGACGACTGACGGTGGCAAGCTACTACTTCCTCTCGGCCCCTTAATCGCTCTCCTCTTCTCTATCTATTTTTTTTGTTTTTGGGATTATGAAATACGGGGAGGGTAGGGCAATTCGCCAATTAGTATGGGCTTGATTTCTTCTTCTTATATTATACTCCCTCTATTTTTTTATATATGACTTTCTCACATTTCGAGACACTCCCTTCTCTCTTTAATATCTCTTAAAATATAAGACTAAATATTATGATATGTATACTCATATGAAAGAGTTTTTCGTAAGGAATTTAATGGTACCATTTTTATATTTTTTGAACAAATATATTTTTGTAAATATTAAAGTCAAAGACTTACCTCGTAAATGCAAAACGTCATATATAAAAAAATGGAGGGAGTATTAAAATAATATTATGTAGTTAGTATAATATAAATATAAGAGTTTATTTCTTTTCATTATAATATTGTATTGTATATAATACAATATAGTGAAGTATTAATATATTGTACCATACCCTATCGAGTAATTCTATTATTAACGTTCATTATAATAATTATTTATTACAAATGTACGGGATATTACATAGGAACTCAGGAGAGTTATTTTGAATTTGATAGAAGGACTCGACGTATAAAACGACACACATAAGTTTCTACATGGATCACAATAAGTCTTTTTTTTTTAAATGATTGAAAAGAGAAAAAAGAAGAAAGAAAAAAAAATGGGAATTTTTTTTTATAAAAAAAGAAATCAAAAATTCAATTAGGACCCCTATTTTTTGGAAAAAAGGACACTGTTTTTGTGTGTGAAAGGAGTAAAATCACGTAAAAACAATTGAAAACTTATACCATGGTGTGAATGCAAACTATTTACATGGAGTACATAAATTTGCGTGTCTATGCACGACTTTGTGATATCAATAGAGCTTACATGTGCACTGGACTAATTAATGTAACGTACTAACGTAGTTATGTTAGTGCGCTATGCGAATGATTTAGATGATGCTGATGATGCATATAAAAACGTAGAAACCCTTATGACTAAATGATGGAAATATAAACGCATGAATTTTTTTTAGATGAATAATGAGACCTCAAACACAATTACAAATGATAAGTTTATAGAAGGGGAGAGAATTGCATAAATGATTTGTATTATTGAGTTGATCTCATGAGAAAACATGGACGATATATATAATAGACGACATACTCTAAACCCTAGACGCTTAGACGGTAGCCGTCGTAACTCGTAACCTAACTCTAATTATAGTCGGCCTTAATGGGCCTTATATCCTAATACCCTCCCGCAATCCTGAAGGCAGTACATAGCACGAACTTTACGGTTGGAGAATTACAATAAATCAAAATAAAATCAAATAAGAAAAATCAATCTTCATCCACTTCGTCGTCTTCATTATCGATCTCCGTCGTCGCAAGGTTGGTAAAATAAACGAGTATTAAGACTCGTTAGAAATTTCTTCGTACAAGAACTTTAAGTTTTTCGGACTTGTCGAATATCAAATAATTTGTTAGGAACACTAATCGGACCTAAACAAATTTCAGTAAAACGGAAAATTGTCCGGCATTTTCAATATTTTGAGAACGCTAATTTTTTCGATCTCCAATTAAATTTTGTACCAACTTAAACGAATTTGAAAACTTTTAATTAAATTTCAAAGAAATAGAATAGATCAAATTATTTTTAACGAGTACAGATCTTTAGCCGCATGCCAAAACCATAAGTCCAAGGCCGAGGGATGCATGACGGCTAAATGAGAGAAAGAGCAATTTCATAAAAATTTATTTCTGCCCTTGCGAATATTAGAGACTTTTTTTTTGGAAATTGGATTCATTAAAGAAATTATTAAAAGCTTTTGATTGAAATCCCCCCGGTGGGTGTCATAATTTTTCACCCACCGGTAAGAAAGCGGAAGCGAATATTAGAGACCTCAGAAAAGAGGGTTTGATACCATGATAAGTTTATAGAAGGGGAGAGAATTGCATAAATGATTTGTATTATTGAGTCGATCTCATGAGAATACATGGACGATATATATAATAGACGACATACTCTAAACTCTATACGGTAGCCGTCGTAACTCGTAACCTAACTCTAATGATAATCGGCCTTAATGGGCCTAATATCCTAATATATTAGGAATCAGGCCCATTAGGGCCGGCTACCATTATGGTTAGCCAAATTAGAGTTTCCATTACGATGAGAGGTATTATAAATACCCTCACCATAATCATGTAAGTCATCATCAATAATAACATTTCCTTATGCATTCTCGCTCCCTCTATAATCTTAACATGATATCAGAGCCTCTTTCTTGAGGACTCTAGAAAATCGCTTCCGCTTTCTTACCGGTGGGCAAAAATATATGGCGCTCACCGGCAGGACTTTTGTCATTTATTATCCATCCAATTTATTCTAGTTAAAAAAAAAGAAAAAAAAAACTCGAAAATAAAATACCCCTTTCTCCTTTACGGGAGAGAAATAAAATTACTTTTGCATGTGTATTTGTGCAGTAGAGCGATCAAAGATGTCTGATGTTGTGCTCAATCTCAGACTTGTCTTATATGATTTGATTCAATTGCATTGACTACACTGTTGGTTTATTTGTTTCTTTTGCAAATAATGGTGATTTACCGGAGATTTTTAGCAATTTATAAAAAATCCCTTTCTCTTCGAAATCCGATTTTAGGTTTTCAGTGCTGTTCAAGGTGGTACCTAAATTGATTTATTTGGAGTTCGAAAAGCTCAACGTTCTCCAAATCTTCAAATTAGCGGATAATTTTCCGTTTTATTGATATTTGTCAGGTTCGATTAGGGTTCCGGCAGATTAACTCAATTCCGACAAGTCCGCAAAAATTAACGTTCTTGTTCGAAGAAAATTTCTAGGGAGTCTTATACTTGTTTACCAACCTTGCGGAGATGGAGATCTTTAATGAAGATGAAGAATAGATGAGAATTTCTTTTTATATTTTTCTTTGTATTTCTCCAATCGTAAAGTTCGTACTATGTACTGCCTTTACGATTGCGGGAGGATATTAGGAATCAGGCCCATTAGGGCCGGCTACCATTAGGGTTAGCCAAATTAGGGTTTCCATTACGATGAGAGGTATTATAAATACCCTCACCATAATCATGTAAGTCATCATCTATATAACATTTCCTTATGCATTCTCGCCCCCTCTATAATCTTAACAACAAACAATAAGAATTAAGTCCTAATCAAAGGTTCTACGGGATCAATGGTTAGGTTTGGGTTGGAAATTGGGTACTCAAGACATTAAAATACCCGAGGATATCTCTCACTTTTGTGCTCACCCGGTCGAATGGACCAAGCGAGTTGCCAAAACGCGACGTCATGAGTTGGAAAATACGTGTAAGGCCTAGTCGGTCGAATGGACCTTCTAAGTATACAACGTACTTACCGAGGGTGAATTAGAGTAACTAAATGGGAGCCTACCCCTCTTTTGTCTCAAATATATACAAAAAATATAAAAACCAGCTAACCCTAATATCTCTAATGAGATATTATTCTTGCTAAATAATATAAATATAAATATAAATAAACTCCCTAAAACTGAAATAAGGAAATAACATAATACGGAAATAAATAGTAGCTTATAAACAACATAACCAAGAAATACCACCTCATCAACCAGAAAAGAACACTTCTAGGTCTTTCTATATACCTTTTGAGCACTCAAAACCTCGAAAACAGCCCTTAGATGATGCAAATGCTCATCTATGCTTCTACTGTACACAAGTATATCATCCAAATAAACAATAACGATTTAGCCAAGAAAAGGTTTGAGTACCTCTTTCATTAGTCTCATGAAATGCTTGGTGCATTCATGAGTGTGAAGGGCATTACCAACCACTCGTATAACCTGTGTTTGGTCTTGAATACGGTTTTCCACTCATCTCCGTCCTTTATTCGAATTAGATGGTACCCACTTCGCAAATCAATTTTTCAAAACACCACTGAACCATGTCGCTCATCTAACATATCATCAAGCCTCGTGATGGGAAATCAATACTTGATAGTTATGTTGTTGACAGCCCTACTATCGATGTACATTCGCCATGAACTGTAACACCCCCGTCTTACCCGGCCAAGGTAATTAGGAAATGTTACCGTCTCGGTTTCCCGAGGCAGTGAAATCGGAATTACAATTAAGAAACTCTTTAAATAAATAACAAGTTTATTGGTTACATAAACGTAAACAAATGAATAAATGAAATACAACTCCTCTATGACTATATCATCCACCTAGTGGCTATGTACTCGACTCCAAAGTCTGTAGTGCGGCCCGAAATCCGATCCTGTCAACAAGCAACACCTGTACTCAAGCTGCTCCCCATATGATCGGAAATATCATATGGATCGACACAGGCCACCCCGGAAATAGGTGACAATCAGACAGACAGAGAACACGTCAGTTTCAATAAATAAAGTGAGACACGACACAAAGTGTATGAGAATGCAACATGACTATGATATGAATTAGACGCTATCAAACAACCACCACGTCGGTACCGGGACACACCCAGACGTACCCACAACCACCGGTGCCAGGGACATGTCCACGACACCACACCACACAAACACGTACCAGGACACGCCAAGATGTACCGGGCCGGAAGCCAACCAGGTCCCCTGCCAGACGTCGTGTCTCAACTACATGAGTCCCTCCGTACTCAAAGTCATTAATGTGCACATCCCTCTTGGAGTGGAAAACTCCAAGAGGCGACCCGAGCGTGAGACGATCTCCCAACCGCCTCACGTCTCCTCAACAACAAGTAACCAACACAAACCGTCATGTTCTCCAATATACATGTCAAACACCAGAAATGTAAGATACCACACAACATGCTAATTACCGATTCATCATGATACACATTCCCAAATACGATATGCAATACGTCTCATATAATCCAAGTAATGACAAATGACCAACTAACAAACATACACATTATTGAAACTGAGTAAGATAAACCTACCTTTTAGCATACTCCGTAAGCAATCCGAATAATAATAATCTTCCACAAAATCGTCACCTAAATAGAATAATTAAATATATTTAATTACTAACTCATCTAATTAAATTGAATACGAAATTAATTAATTAAATAAAAACCCATATTAAGCTATTCAAATCCCGTCTTAAACTCACTACTCATAACCCACGAAAACCACCCATAAAACCGCCCCAAAATAGCCCCAAACACCACCACCACGATGGCCAACCACCGCCTGCCGTCATCAACACCATGCGCCACCACAACCTGCAACCACCACGGCAACAACCAGAAGCAGCAACGAACAAAGCAGCCCACAACCAACACAACCCGACACACACATACACCAAAACATCACTCAAAACACCACCATAGCAGCCGCATCCGTGAGCCACCACCACCCCCACCTAGCCACGATGGTCACGGCCTGCCCACCACCTACAACCGCCACCTAACGCCGCCATAAACCATCATACACGACACTGTAACAACAATAACCATTAACAACACACAAACTGTACACCCTTAAAGCAACTCGTTTTCCCACCACCTAACACCGCCTAACCCGCCACCTTTGCCCACCACCATGACCTCCCAACAACCCCCGACAACCACCACCCAAAGCCACGCAAGGTCAGGCCCTAGACGAGGGCCAAAACCCTTGCCCAAAATCGGTATAACAACAACAACAACAAACCTATACATCTCGGTCAAACCCGTTTTAGGGTGGTCAACGGTGGTCAAATGACGGGTCAACTACGGCCAGAGGTGAATCGGGGTCAAGGTGGGATAACGGTTTTAATTAATTAACATACGGACTAGTTTAAGACAGTATTACCTTACAATATCGAGGCGGAGGGACAAAAGACGGTTTCCAATCTCCATTTTCTTCTTATCTCTCTTTCTCTCTTTTTTCTCTTTAGAAGTGTGGTGGATTTTGTTGTGATTGTGAATGGATAAGGTGGGTGGATAAGGTGAGATGGAGTATATATAAGGGTAGTTAGTATGGTAGGTGGGAGTATAAACATATGTATACGTAGTATTATTATTATTATTATCATCATCATCATCATCATCATAATTCCGTCTCATATATAATTCGTAGAAACAATATAAAATATAATAAATTATAAAATACAGGATATTACAGTCTTCCCCCCATAAAATGAACTTCATCCCCGAAGTTCGCCCCAGTCTCTCCTTTCCTCAAGTCTCATCACCGATTCTAAAGTAGTCTCTCGAGGTTCTTACTATCATCATCACTCTCAATATGTCAATATGATTCTCACCTCTCCCACCAGACTCTCACAAGCTCACATGTTTTCCTTCATCGTATATCCTCTCTTTACTCATACGCTACTCATATACATATTACGCTCTTTTTCCTGCTTTAAAATCCTAACTGTTACATTCACTCCCCCTAAAAGAGAATTTCGTCCCGAAGTTCAACTATCAAACCTCATAATGTGCTCTCTTATGTTCATTACCAAATTCCACAAATGACTATGTTCCAGATTCAACACTCTCTCTTACTCATTACAAATCCGTAATCAAATCTCATATAACTATAAATCCATCGATATAATCCCCCTCTACAAGCCTCCCAAAAGGTCAAGTGTTAGGTCAAACCCACGGTTCCAATCTATAATCCCAAAATAACTCCCAATTCATGTTGGTTATATGTATACGTATCTATCACGGGGTATAACTCGATTATTATTACGTATCTATATCACGTCAAATCTCATACCTTCACATGTATGCACATCAATCATGAATATACGGACTCCAGGAAACAATTAAACAATGCCAAAATTACTCGTAATGTGACTCATGAACAACATTTCCATTTCCGCACACCATGCCACGCATTTACCGCGTCAAATTCGCCACATGATCACACATGTGTTTTTCCATATCCGTTCCCATCTATCATCAACACTTCCGCTCGTACGAAAGACCATAATACACAATCATACAAATGACCACCATTCGACACATAATTCGCAGTTTTCATCTTACTTTTACAAAAAGTAATAAACTCACGTCGATTAACACACATCAAACAAGATTATCATATCATTTATGTCATCAATCCACTCATGTCGAATCAACGATTTTCATTTACTTGCAAAATGCCACACCATATAATCAAACGTAAACAATTAAAAAAAATATCACCCATGTAAGGTCAACATGCTCATCCGACACAAACCAACCATTATAAATCGTGAAAATAAGGTTATACACTCAATATTTGGGTCAAGTATTGACGAAACAAGGGTCAAAGCAACCCACTCGGTCAAGTGTAAGAGGTCAGTCGGCCGAGTAGGCGTCCACTCGGTCGAGTGCATGGTGCACTCGGTCGAGTATCACATGGGCAGAAAGTATTCGTCCTTAAACTTCCTTGAAAGCTTTCCTACTTCATCATAAAAATGCTAATAGACTCCGATGGTGGCTAATACAGCATCAAATAACCAAATTTAAACAAACTTTTGACCCTATGGCCATCATTATTACACAATTAAGATGAAATATTCGAGACATACTACCGGTATAAACATATTGTTTCATAGTTCTTTTCGCAACCGTTCTACCGCCTCCCCCACACCAGGCGACGGTATCACCATACCGTCACCAACAACCGCAATAGTCACATCGGTATCCACAACACTTACACTATCACATGGACACAGCCCTAACCACCCATTATCCTCAAGGGATAATAACAACATCACCTCTCAATTGGACACTACAAGAAGATCACGATGTATACCAAGGACGCTTCATCTAACGATTGGGAGACAAATTTACAAACAACATCTATGAAACCACTCATAGGGTCGGAATTCCACACAGCCACTTTCATATTTTGTGCATACACACTTAAATTAAATGTTACACTCTATAACACGAATGATCAAATATCTCAACAATATGATTGAATCCACAAGCATCACATGCCACACTCTTACTCTCATGACCGCGAAAACCAAACTTGGTAATACTAAATTCACCATCATATATCTCAATTATTTATCAACCAAAGTTTCCAAGTCATGCTCAATAACAATATCCCTCAACATGCAACCCAAACCTCTTTCACTATCCATAAGTTCAAATACTCAACAGATATTCAACTTTGATCACACATCACTCATTACCTCATACAATCATCTTACTCAATTCAAAACACCTTACGCAGCAAAAGTCACTTCCTTCAACTCCTAATTTCCAAACATGATTCATACACCTACCTACTTCCACGGTTCAAATCCACAACAAAAGATTAAGCTCATATTAACCCTACTAAAATACATGTCTCGTGTTTATGACCTTCAAGACACACATGGAAAGATGAACTGAAGTGAAATCACACAACATGATGATCCTAATTCGAGACAATACACAACAAATTAGTGAATACCAAAGCAATTGACATGCTTAAACCAATGACGAAACATGAAATCAAAACTTTGGCATGAATGTTGGGTATATAAAAAAAGTCTTTGAAGAAAATTTAAGACAAAATTTTCCAATTTAGGACAATACATTGCATTATTAAAAAAATTGTAAGTTTGCGGCACAATAAAACCAAGAAGCACAAAATCAAAATTTGAGCATAAACTCTATAATTTTCCACACATATCACCATTAACAAAGGTTGGAGGATTATGAGACAATTAAGCCATGTTTCAAATATAAAAATCGAAATTTAGTGATGTACGCAAGAAATCTCAATAGAATTTGGTCCACTTTTAAAATGAAAAATTTCGATTTAAACCATGTTATTACAGTGATACTCATAAGGATTATTGCCTTAAAACACCGTTAATCCAAGTTTAAGATAAAATAAGGAATCAAAATTTGGTCATGGTCATAGTGAATTTCGAAAAAATGAGTCAAATTTTCAAGACGAAATTTTCGTGTGAAGACGGTGCATAGCTTTACTAATAAAGAAGGTGGTCTCATAGATCAATTAAACTAAGTTTTTAACATGAAATAGAAATTGAAACTCAAACATGAACATCAAGGCTTTGAAAATTTTGGGATAAAATTTTCAAGACAAAAATTCAAATGTATGACAAGAGTTAGCAATAACAACCAAACTTTAGTCCTTGTTAAACAATTAACCATACAATAAAAACCAAATCAAATTATTGACTCGAGAATACATATTTTCGGGTTCATAAAATCTTCGGGCAAAATTCAATATAAAATTTTATACTTGACATCATAAATGTTATAAAAAGGTGATTAATGCCATGAATTAAACAAAACATGGAATTAATTGACAAAATTTGAAGGGAATAACGTGGATATAAACGTAATCAAATTGGGACAAATTAAGAGCAAGGAGAAAACCACTCACATTGTTTAATTAGCAAGAATTTAGAGGATAAAATGGAGTAGAAAGCTTAAGGTCAAGCAACAAACATCAACAATGTAGTTTTGGGAAAAATTTTAAAGATATTTTCGTATTTTGTTATGAGAAACAATGAAGAAATGCAAGAAAAAAGGTAATCATGCAAATCTCGTGAAATTCACAACCCAGAAAATGGCACTCGGTCGAGTGCTCGGTCCACTCGGTCGAGTGCCCGTCCACTTAGTCGAGTGACCCACTTCCAGAAATTTTCAAGTTTCCGGTAAATGGTCCACTCGGTCGAGTGCTAGGGTTCACTCGGTTGAATGACTGGTACTCAGCCAAGTACTAGCTCGCACTCGTTTGGGTGCCTCTCAATGGTTTGTAATTCCCGACTAAGAATTTCTATTCTTATACTAGCGACTATTCTACTAACAACTATTACCGATCACACTTTAACTATAGCACTGGTGAAATTCAAACATATTTGCGGTATTAAATGCTAAAGGACGGGGCTAGTGCCCCTCACACACCAACACGTAATAATCACTTCAAAAACATGTTACACACATTACTCTTTTTCATCCAATTTTCACATATTAACATGTACCAAATGAATAACTACATCATGTAAAAAATCCTATCAACTTGTTATAGAATACATGTAATCACACCATATTTCACCTAGTCTTCACACATCGACACATAACAACCGCTCCAAAACATGTTACGCTCATCGATTATTTCCTCCAACTTCCATACATGGTCATATATCATATGAACAATTTTATCATGCAAGAAGCCTATCAACTATCAACTGGCTGCAACACACACACAAATTATGGCTTTAAAACTCATCCTGTTCCAACACGCAATGCTCACACAAATAAATGCATTTCACATGAAACAATCGTCTACTTATATCATATATACCTCACTCAAGTTAACATTTCAATTCCATCATTACAACTATCACATATTATCATTTACCACACAAACCTCTATATCATACAAGAAACTCATTATCGGTTACGACACACTTGTGATTTCACAACATTTGTTTCATCTAGCTTCCACAATTATCATATTCCGTATCATATACAAACACACTATACCATACATACATGCATCCTTTACCAAAACATACATGCAATCATACCACGATTCACATAGCGTTACTGACAAGGCTAAAGTCGTGTCACCTTAATCAAAGTAAACCTAACTTGGTTCTAACTAATAATCAGTGATAAGTAAGGGTATCGTATCCACAGGGAGGCGGTAATAGTCTAGTTTGCTAATTCTTTAGTCCGTCTTAAAGTAACAATTTTTTGAAGGTTGGTTGGTTTATTTCTAAAACTAATTGCAAGGTAAATAAAGACGAATTCAAATATATTAAAGAGTTTAGGGATCGGGTTCACTAGGTCAGTTATCCGGGGGTAAGATTTAACTAATTAACAGAGCAATTATGTTGTTTAAGGTTATATGTCCGGTCGGGACAATATACCCTTTAGATCTAAACTTAACATGTGGTCGCTATAATTAAGCTAGTCTATTCAATTGTCGTAGCCTATATTAGTCTTAATCCGGTCGGCAATAATCGTAATATGCAAGACTAATTAACTAATCCTGGCCAGTAATTAATTAACTAGATTTAAGACAATAATTGAGCAACAACAAAAAGCAATTAAACTATTAATTCATTAATTAAACCCCCTTCTAACAACCTAGATCCCCTTTCACCCTAGATTGTAAATTAGCTACTCATAAATCGAAGTAAAAAATATAAATAATAATAGAATGCATAATTAAAATAAAGAGAAGGAAAGAAACTTAGTCATAAAATAAAACTAGGTAGTATACCGCGCTTCGCGCGGCCTGTTTTAAAATTTAATTATTATAATTGAAGAAAAATAACATAATTTGTATATGACCTTTAATATTTTTATTTATAAATAAAAATAAATTAATTTTTCTCGAATTTAATTTTTTTAGGTTTATTTTCAATATTTTAAAATAAAATACATACAATTTTAATTAAAACTAATAAGTGATAATTTATTATGCTGATCAATGTTTTATAAATTATTTTGTGACTAATCAAATATCATATTAATTAAAATAAAATTTATTGAATAATGCAACAATCAACATTAAGTTCTCAAATTATATAATTTCACCATACGTTAGGTTCTAAATCAATTAATATTTGTTCAAAATGATGTGAATAAAATTTTATGTAATTTTTAATTTTTTTTTATGTATAGCGTGTGATATTAATGTATCAAACATATAGAGTTCAAACTCAACTTATTCAAATGTTTTGATTGTGTTTTGCATCTATTATGTGTCAAACATATCTATAAAAATTGCACCTTTTATATTTTTAAACAACTATATATAAATGATGTTTAAGAGTTTACCTATAAATATAATAGGTTAAACTTTCTCAGATTATATTTTTTGAGGTTTAACTTCATAGTATTTAAAATATAACATATAAAATATTTAACTTAAAGTAATATTTATCTAGTCATAATCAATATTTATACTTGACGTATACGTATTTTAATTGAATATATTAAAGAAAAATGTAACGTTTTTTTCTACTTTTTATTTCTTTTATAATACTATATTATTTAATAATCATTACTTTTGTTTTGATTATTCAAATGCATTCGTGATTACTGTGTACATACATACTCGTACACATACTCGTTATCACTCTATTTAAACTTATCAAAATCTCATATGTATTCTATTTCTCGCAATATAATTTTTTTCATTCCCACATAAAAACTTACCTCTTAGTATTTTTCTTTAAGTTATGTTTTTAAGAAATACAATGACTCTTCCAAATATATTTTTCTTAGGATTTAATGGTCTAAGTTTTATAACTTTATCAAAATGTCTTTTTACGTAAACATAAAATATTATGAAACACTCACTTTAATCATCTCTACAAATCAAAATATTTCAATAAATATAATGAAAATTATACTCAATTTGAAGCATTTTTCGCAATAAATGTAATTATTTACATTTTAGGATTTTTATCAAAATAATTTTTTAATAAATTTATAATCAAATCACCGTAATTATTTAATGTAATTTTTTAATCAAATTTATTAAGCTGTAATTAATATTTTGCTGAGATTTATACACCATTTATTATGTTTATATTTAATGTTCAGTGTAATTAATACTTCTATTTAAAGCTAAGTTGACACGTGCCGCATCCACAACGCTTCAACCTAGTTTTATATATATACTAGATTTAATGCCCGGGCGATACCCGGGCCAATTTGTAATATTCTATGATTATGATGTATTTAATAATACTCTAAGGTCATGTTTTTTTGGGCTTAATTTTGCTAAACTTAATATATAGAAGCAGAACGAATGAGCTTAACTTTTCTAAACTGAACTTATAGGAGCTTAATTTATGGAAAAATGGGTATGAATCGAGCTTTACTTTTCTAAACCGACTATATGTACGAAAAATAGAAAGAAGGGATATATAAATCGTTATGTATATCTTGTTATCTCTCATCCTTGGTTATTAGCTAATCCAGCTGAGGTGAGGTATATTTATATAGTTTTTTGTTGGGTATTGATATTATTATATGCCTCCTTTGTCTTTGTTTACTTTTGCGTTAAATATCCCTAGTAATGAATACAAATTGAAGAGTAAATAAATAGTAATTGAGACGGAAATAAAGACTACGGAGTATTTAATTCCTTAAAACGAATGACAGTGGTGTTTAGCTTTTTGTAAACAATTGATAGAGAGTATTTTGTTGTCTACTATTGTTAATGCTCTCATAAATTTAAACGTAAATGTGAATGGAAATTTGTGTTGAAGCTTGTAGAAAGGACTAATTAAGATCAAAGACCATGTATTTTGTCTAATAGTTGACATTTGGCTTATTCATAATGCTTTAAAACCCTAATATTTTTTATGTATTTTGCATAGAGGTTATGGTAATAAAAATTTTAAAGGTGACAAAATTCGAAATCGAGTATTCATCTTATCATGTACATACTCTGCATGGTTCATGGCTGCTTATAAACGAACAAATATAGCGTAATGGGTGAACACAACAAAAAGGCTCCCTGACAAACCCCTATGATCGATACTCAATTGACATACTCTAATTTAATGGATATATATACTCAACATGTCCTACATATTCACCCTTAAAATAAATCATTAATAAAATTGTGCCGATTTTAGGGTGTATTGCAGGGCAAAGGGCCGCAAAGCAATAGAAGAGGGTAAGGCCACAATATATATTGATGGATTTGTCATAATGTCATCACACCAAAACAAACTGTCAAACTGCATACATAAATCTATGAGCTTCTGAAATTTAGCAGGGTATATCATTGTTGTACAATGAAATAAATAGTTACATAAAAAGAGAAACCCGTACATAGTAAATATAAATAAATATTCTATTTTTTTTAATCAAAATCATAATATAATAGTGTATCGAATCGAAATTGTTGTAATAATCATGTACCGAACTGCAATCTTTGTCTCAAAATCAAACCATGCTTGTTAATTGTGCATCGCGCCTACAAATTAAGATAAAAATAATCGTTAGAAAATTAGAAAGCAAAAAAATACACTAGAAGAGAACGAATGAATATAGGTGAGGGATAAGGATGCATGGTTTGCTAAATTTGGAGAAAATAAAGCATATATATATGTGCACAATAATCATGTATTTATGTTGGCTTAGTGTTATTGTATTCATAAAACTCTAATGCTTGAACAACTCAAATGCATACATATATTAATAACAAACTTTATCTCTTAAATGTTTACATTCTTTAAACGGTATAAGTATAACATGTTTTAGATAATATATATTTCTAATGTTTTTATTTTATATAGTGTTCTGTGAAAGTTGGACTCTCTATAAACGCTCGAAAAAAGCTTCTTTTATTAATATACTAGATTTAATGCCCGTGCGATGCACGGGTCGTTTGGTAGAGTCTTTTGTAATATTTTTAATTATATAAAAATGGTACTCCCTCGATCCTCCTTCCCAGTGCATAGTTTACATTTACTTTTATTTCTCTCTGACAAAATAAAGGAAATATATAAACTATTCACAGGAACAGAGCGAGTATTCTTTAACTCAGCTTTGAGAATAACTTATTTATATTAATATAGAAAAGATTATTCATCGGAGTCCAATTCGATGTACAATTCTAAAAGATAAATTTGATTGCTTATGAGACTCCTAACCAAACGTGTTTTGGTGGTTCGTGGTATTTCATTTAGTAGTAATGCTAACTCGATCAAAAAAATATATTCTTGAAAATATATTTGTGCTAAAGAATGAGAAAAAGGATTACGCATCTGAGGTAGTACCTCAGACCTGGTAGTTTTTGAGCATATACACATTTTTTTTGAGCACATTATCATTTATAAATATAGTTTTTTGAGCAATATTATTGTTCCGGGCGTAATTCCAGAGCAGATATTCGTTACCACTCGTAGCTTGTAGAATGTCGTCTTTGGTTGAATCCTTCTTTCCTTAATTGTTCCTCTCGGCCTCTCCCGCAACAATGAACGAGGCGAGGGCTTGGCTTTGTGCCAAGCGTACTCACTCCGACGCTCAAGTCGGTAAACTTAAGAGATAAGTTGTTACTTGGCTGAATGTGTATTGTAGAGAGATAAGGAAGATTATACCGGATGAATAGTGTCTTTTAGGTTAAGTTCTCGGATCCTTTCCTCAATGAAGGTTGAGGAGTATTTATAGACCTTCACCTTTTGTCACGTAGTGGCCAAGTGGCCAAGTGGCTAGCGGTGGAAAGATCGATCTACCCCTCTACCGAGGGACCTATGGCGAGGCCGGCGGGCCCCGTTGACTCACCGCCGAGGGATCTTGGATATGAGTACGCGGGTATGTGCCCTTACCGGCAAGTTGCCATGCCGAGACCCAGCCGACAGGCCGATGGGCTGCATCGGCTAGGCTGTCTAAGCCGTTGACTTGCTGTGGATATCTTTGACCTTGCTCAATATGTTGACTTGGTCAGCGGTGCAGAATATGCCCCATCAATTATGATTCATATTGCGTTAAGTAATAAAAGTTGTAACTCCTGACGGTTATGTCCTCCACACGACCACACCATTTAGCCATAATGATTCATATTTCTGGCCACAAAGTTTCCATGAGACCAATGAACAAATCTGTCAATCATCCCTTGAAATTAGTGGACATATAGAGATTAGTTCTATTATCTCTTTTTAAAATGAAATTTTAAATTTCATTTCATTATTAATGATTTCAAACCAAGTGTTAAACAAATGACGGGTGTAATAACAATAGGAGCATAAGTCGAAAGACATTATGAATGCAAGTATGCAACTATTTGGGTTTTAGTTATTGTATGTAAACCGTTTTATCGTGTGAGACCCCGTCTTATTCTAAAATTTGTGAATTTATTCGTATATTAATTGATAAGAGTATGTACTCATAGCATAGATTAAAAATATGATTTTTTTTTGTGTTGACCAGGAGTACCCTACCGACAGCTGGGGCAATCTCCTTCAGAGTACTGAATACAATTTAATGGGTTACCCCCTCTCAAATTTGGCTTTTTTATTCGTAAGAGTCGGGACTATAAAACCTGAGTGTTCCTATCACCATTATTTCGTGCACATACAACGGTATTTCATGCACATACAAATGTATGTCATGCACAAAGAACGTTATTTCATGAACACATTATGCGAGTATCAAGAAACCTTACGGCGATTAATTTATTCACTGTTTCACCAGATTTGGTAATCCAAAATGAGAATATCCCAACACTAAAATGTGATCAATGGAAATGAATCTTCCTGTACGACAAGTCTTTAAACTTCAAAGTGACGATCCGAGCGAAAATATTAAGAAATCGGAGAAATGTACATGGTTTAATTATGCATATCATGGTTATTTCATGCACGTAGAAAGTTTTCTAACGCAAGATTAAGAGAAGTATTAAGAAACCGGAGAAATGTGATCTACCACTACATCCTTCTTTGCTACCACATCCCCAACCGTCAAAGTTAATAATAAAATTCCAAAATCTAAATTAAAATGCAACATTTTAAAAGTTCACTTAAGATTACTTTAAGATTTGACCTTAGACACATGAGTTACATATTTCATGCATGCACACTGTTATTTCATGCATGTGGAATAGTTTTTAATGCATTTACGATGTTTTCAGATTTCATTTCAGCCTTTTCGTTATCCAATTTTGAAAATTGTCTCTCGTTTTCATTGCCTCGTGACATGTTTGTTTTTCAATTTTGAAAATTGTCTCTTGTTTTCTTTGCCTCGTGACATGATCGTTATCCAATTTTGAAAATTGTCTCTCGTTTTCGTTGCCTCGTGACATGTTTGTTATCCAATTTTGAAAATTGTTTCTCGTTTTCGTTGCCTCGTGACATGTTTCTAGAATTAGTCCAGAAACATGACTTCATGTCTTACACGCCTTATATATTCCAAAATCTAATATGTACTCTCAAGACTTAGTGTACTACATACTCCAGAATAAACTCCACAAGAATCTAATATTCCAAGGTCTACTCCCTTTATACATCCCTTGACTCAAGGAATCAGATCAAAAAATGGCAGTGTTTCGAATTTTGGATTAGGTCATCTGCCACTCCCTTTGCACATCCCTCGACTCAAGTGTTTAGAAAATATCACGTAGTGATAATCCTACAAAAAAACGGGGGGGGGGGGGGGGGGGGGGGGTGGGGGGGGGGAATCTTTGTTACGTAAAAGTTGAAGGAAAAGTAGAACTATATACTTAACATATTCATATATGTTTTATGATAATTTATTCATATATGTTTTATGATAATTTAATCATAAAATTAATTGGTGATCTTATGCATGCAAACTATAAACAATATAAAGAAGAAATCTTTATCTTACATTGGAATTTCGGTTTATTAGGGCACAAGAGAGATCTCCTTCTCTCTTGTTCTTGTGCTTTCCTCAATGGATGAACAAAGATCCAAGTATAGGATCTCTCCCAAAGTTTAATACCCAAAGCACACTCTTAATAAAATTAATATTATGAATACTAGTACAATATTAATTTAGCATAAAATGATCCAAAATAAATTTGGTTTTGGTCTCCTAAAAACCGGTTTAAGAGAGGAAGAAAAGGAAGTTTTTATCTTTCTAAAAAATCTTAATGTTTTGATGAATGAATGAATTTTCTAATGCACTAAACTATAATATAGTGCAAGTGATAAAATATAAGGCAAAACCCTTGGTTTGGCTCCTATGAAAAACCGGGTAAGGGGAGAGGAGGGAAGAAGAGTGAGTCAATGCATGCAAGAGTTTGTCTTCACAATGACAACTAGTTTGCATGGCTAGTTTAGTAGGTAAATCATTATGTTTACCACTAACATAATAAACCTAATATTTCTCCTAATCCTCCCATTATTTCGGTTTACATATGTAAAATGGAATTCATTTTATTTTTGTCAATTTGTCAATATGTCACATAAAATTGTTATGTATTTTTAACATATTAAAAATCAATGTATTAATAAAAATACGTCATATACAAAAATCGACTTAGTAATTCGCAATTACTTGTACCAAAATATTTTACTAATTAGAAATCACAATAACTTGTATTTATAATAATTCATTCAATTTCAATTGTTTCCTTAAACAATAATTTCATTAGAGTAATGAAACAATTCGATCACTCAGACCGTATCTCATTTAATCAAATTTCAATGAGACACGTAAATATTAATTCCAAAATCGTCCGTCAATTTTAAATAATTTAATTGACTCGTAACGTTATACGATCAATTAAATGATCAATTAAGAGTGTTGCCCTTTAGGTATGACCTAGGGGATCAACTGATCACCACCGTCGCACGACAGTAATGTCAAACTCTAGTCAGCAAATCATTACCGATATGTGTGGACCAGTTGACAGTAAAATATTACTTCCCAATTGTATTCTTTATAATGAGACTTAAACATGTGATCGTCATGATCAACAGTTGTGATCGCATTATTGTCGGAGGACACATATTCCAACAATCTCCCACTTGTCCTAGACAAGTGTGCGTCACCAATTCTCTTGTCCTATTACTATCTCCCACTCAATGCAAGGTGTCTTTCAGGTCGTACTTGCAAGTGATCATATCGAGAGTGGTTTACTCGATCTGGAGAATAGCTGATTGACCGGATTAATCCACCATGGATACAATCCGAGCGTGGCTACGCATTTCCAGTTCATTACTTCTCAAGTGGCCCTGAGATATTTTCATAACCCTGACTAGGGGTGGACAATTCCTATCGCACTCATTCCCTTCGACTAGCCACAACCATCATAACCCAAAATATGCGCATTTGACCCCATTTACGAAGGTCGTAGTAACACAAATCAAAGTTAATCTGAAACTGTGCCATTTTAGGCGAATAGTCTTTAGTCAAAAGAATCGACTCATTAGAATACTATAGCAGCTCTCGCCACGACCAGGCTATATAAATTTGCCAGAACTCTATAAGCGGTCATAAGGCCCGACAAAATGTTCCTAACAGTCCGCCTATGTGATCGACTAGTCATTCTCATATGACTTTATGGCACATGAACTTGCCATCAATCGCATCACACTCTAGTCACTTCGAGACGTCAACTCATGTAAGTAACTATGGGCAAATACAATGCTAATCCGTGTTCACTTAAACGGGGTTCAATTGTCTCTACAACCCGTTGGATGTAACAAAATATAAGGTGAGTTAAGAAAAACTCAAACGACAAATGTCGACATCACACTCGGGTAGTCAATACATATTACAACCTTGTGATGCATATTGCAAGTGTGTAAACACTTGATGATTGCAATAGAAGTTTAACATGTTACGTGTCCATGTGTTCAAACTTCTTAATCATATTATCCTTTACATTCATGTTATCACTCATAGCATGAACCTTACCAAGTACACATCAAGGTTCCCGACCTTGGTTTCGGTTCTTTATCTTGAAAGAACTTCCTTATCGATTATCACATAACGAACGAATTTGTGGTGAATGATATAACTTGTACTGATCAAGTACTTCATCCACACACAATGCACTAGGTAAATGTTTTGTAGAGTCTGGCAACAATTTGTCAAGATGATTAGCCTAGCACTTCTCACAAGTCCTAGCATATTAGGAAAGATTAGTTTTAAGCAACTTCTTTATTCAACTAAGTATCTTTCCAAACTTCTTATTTCTCTTTTTAGCTTGAAAGGCTTAGGATTCTCATAAATCCTTACATGTGCTCGGATTTTCATTAATATGTGCAACCTCTTGTCACATAACAGAGCATTCTATCAAACACCGAAATCGCTTATCGGATTCTACTCGAGAATTCATGACGTTTCTATTATGGCTTACCAATGAATCATCATGCTCTTATGCATATGATTCACCATTGGACATGTGCATGATTATTCTAATGGCGGAAACATTAGTTACTAATGATCATGAGATCAACCGTTCTTAGGTTCAATGAACGACCATGACTACTAATGGCAATTCCATTTTCATTTACATGAATAACCTATGTGTATGTTGATACGATGTGTATTTCTTACTACTAATCCAATATCTCTTGATGTAATTGGATTCATCATAGTCCATATTCATCCAGAATTGAAAACTCAAATACTTCTTTGTGAAAGAAGATATTAGCTCGTCATTCCTAATGAGTAATGAGTTGTAAACATTCAAAGGATGATAGCTCCCACTAAATTCCATGTCTTCACATGATAATTTCTAAACTCCCACTTAATTCCACATGTTTCGAAATTGATTACTCAATCGAAAACATTTCAAAATTGGAATGTATGTTGCTTTGCAAAGTTATTAAGATGAAGCCATATATGTTCCCATCATATCCTTTCAAAATTCCTATTTTGAAGAGGTCTCATCTTAACCTTATGGAAAGAGATTTTAATCTCTAATTCGTTCATGTCATAATGATATGTAGCAATGTCATTGTTTAAATATAAATAATATCTAATACACGTCCTTCAAAATATCCCTTTCAGAAGGAGGTTTAACCAATTTATTTTCATAATGTGGTTAAGTAATGACTTTTGCGAGGTTAAAAAACTTAGCTATTGAAGATATCGGTATATCAATCCTTGCAACTCGTTTATTACTAGTATGTTACTTTGATTCATTTAGGCTCTTAAGTAAAGTTTAAAACTATTGGTCAAAATTTTATCATAAACTAGTCAATTAAGACTTTACATTAGTCATTCTTGTTCCAAAACTTTCTTTTGGTCTCCTCGTGTAGTTATCTTGAGAACATACTCTTATGATTACTTCACATGGTCTCTTTAGTCATATAGAACTTACTTGAGACCATAGATCTCATCTATTGGGTATACTATATAAATAGATATACCTTCATTCAAATCATTCTACCTTGCGTAGATCTCATTTTCACAAGTACACAAATTTATCTTGCCTCGTGTGTTGTGTTCTCATTTTTCTCCCACTCTATCTTTAGAATAAATACACTATAGATTCAAAGATAGCATATGAGACACAAATAATGAATTTGAAGTATAAGGAGAACTATCTCATAGGTTGACTAATAGTTTTAGATTTCGTAAGTGTACTTGGTGATTGATATTCCTTTAAAAGAGTTCATAGACTCAAAATCACTTTGTAAATGATCATACACAAGCCTTAAGCATGTGGACATATAATGAATCCGGTCATTATATTTGTCTATTAGATCACTTTAAGTGAATAATCATATGTTTCTAAGAGCAAGCATTTAAATATGAATTTTAGAACAAAGGATAAAATGATAAAACGGGTGACTTGGGTTGCAAACCAAGCCACCATTATCCAAAATACAACCAATTATCCAAAATACCTTTCCATGTCAAACACGGAAACTTAAAGGTTCTAAAATCCAAAACATGAATAAAATAAGACAATAAAAAGCAAAGCTCCATGAAAGCTATTCCTAGCTTCTTGATGGTTTCTCATGCTTGCTTTTCTTTTCCCTTGTCTTTGCTTGGTGGAGGCCCTATTTACAATAAAAAGGGAGATATACTATCACAACTTTGTATCACAATACCATAGTTGAATTAGAAACATAAAAGAAAGGATAGTCATTTACCTACTGGAGTGATCTTTCCAGCCTTAATATCACCAAGGTATTTGGAACAATTTCTTTTCCAATGTCCAACACCATTACAATAATGACATTTATCAGGAGGACCCTTCTTGATTTTTGAAGTGCTAGCTTCATTAGTCTTAGCTTTGGTGAAAGTGGGAGCTTGTTTCTTACCCTTCATCCCATTCTTCTTGAACTTCCCCTTGCTCTTAGTGCTTATGTTAAGCACATCCTTTGGTAGGTTCACATTTAACCCCATGTCCCTCTCGGCTTGCACAAGTAACTTGTGCAATTCTTCAAGAGACACATCCTTGTCTTGCATGTTAAAATTCACCCGGAATTGAACATACGCTTTGACTTTGGATAAGGAGTGTAGAATCCTATCTACAATGAGTTCTTTGGGGATTTCAACCTTTTGAATCTTCAAGGTCTCGACTAGCTCCATACGTTTGAGCACATGAGGGCTAACCTTTTGGCCCTCTTTGAAGTCGAGATCAAAGAATGCCGCGGCCGCCTCATATTGGACGATCCGCGGAGTTTGTGAAAACATTGTCACAAGCTTGGAGTAAATCTCATTAGCGGTGCCCATTTTAAAGGCTCTCCTTCGGAGATCCGCCTCCATCGCAAATATCAACACGTTTTTCATTGCGGCGGACTCCTTATGGTAAGCCTCATATGCTTCCCTAGTGGCGGCGGTCGACCTAGTAGTAGGTTCGGGTGGAGAGGCCTCGGTAAGGTAACGAAGCTTGTCGTCACCTTGGGCGGCTAATTTGAGTTGGGCATCCCAATCGGAGAAATTTGACCCATTCTTTTCAAGTTTACATCGATCCATGAAGGATCGGAGCCATGATGAATTAGCGAGAGGTGTGGCGTTTGGGTTTAGTGTAGCCATTTGTTATGAGAAAAAGAAGTGGTCTACAAAACAAAATAGAAGGAGTAAAACATAAGTCATTTTAAAATAATACTTGTAAAAAGATTTAAACAAGTTTTATTACATTTTCTAGTGACCTCTACCCAACTAGATAAATGATTCCAAGACCCAAATTCATATCAACTTAGGCACGGGATAGCCGATGAACCCCTTATCAATATAACTCGGTGGATTAACGCTTAATCGATTCTACTTTTAGAACTCTTGGTTTATAAATTTACTCTATGTTTATCTATAGCCCGGAACACATGCGACTACGGTCACGAATACTTCCGTTGAGGTCAATCCAAGTTTCGAATAAATGTGTCCATGATCCAAATTCACATTAATTTGGGCACGGGATGGCCGATGAAACCCTCATCAACACGAATTCGGTGGATAGACATATATCACCCACTTCCCCTACGTAACAAGGTTTGTACCCCGGGATGGCCGAGTGCACTCCCTCGCGAAATAGGTTTTCATGGTTTCTACTATTTGGTAAGGCTATGTCTCAATTATTTATTTTTAGCGAGAGGTCATGTCAATTTATTATCTATCACGTTTTAAGTGAACTAAAGCGGTGAACTACGATAATTCTAATTGACACGGTCGATAAACTCGATGAAAGATGATGCATGTTTTAGTTATGGCGATTTAGCGATGCATGCGACATATAAATAAAATGCAAAGCATAAAAATAAATCCTAGTATGGCCTTCCTAAAATAGAAAATCTAATTAACTATTACATATTCGGAAACCAACTCCATTGGTCCCTTGAACTTCGGTTGTGGCACGCATCTCGAGGTAACATCGTCTTTATGTATCGCCATCTTGAAGGAATCCGTCTTTGGGAACTCCGAAATAAATAAAATTACATAACAAATTACATAATTTCCTATTATACATTTGTAACTAAAATAAAATAAATCTATTAAATTACAAAACGGTGATACGAGATCACAATAAATTACAACCGAATCGATATTCCCATACATTTCGGGTAATACCAATTAAAAACTAAGGCCATACTAAGTAAAAATTACATAATTCAAAATTGCATAAATAAAATTATGACAATCATAAAGAAAATTCAGCATTATAATATGTATGAACATGCCCAATTTTATGCTAAATCGCCTTTAAATAGCCAATATCGTATATTACTCGGTTTTTACGGATTTGCGTGATTCAACATTTTATAATCACAAAAATTACATAAATTCATATTTATGCATAAGTTAATTACCCTAACCTCTTAGAACTCAAAATTTAGTCTTCACTAATTATTTGACCATAATTAACTCATATTTCTAAAATTTGTTCATTAATGGACTTAAAATTACAAAAATAAGCTATAAACTTCAAATAAATCACAAAATTTCAAATAAATTCAAAATTTGAAATTTAAACTCATGAACATTCTGGAAAAATACCATGACACTCAAAATGTTCAAAAACTTAGGTTAAAATTTTCAAAATTTATCCGGAAAAACAATGTTGCGGTTCATTGGTTTTAACAAAATAATCATAAAAACATGAGAAAAATTATATTCATCAACTTTTCAATTTTAGATCTGAAAAAGATAATAAAATGCAACATGTGATATTTTTCCTTAGTCATAGAGTATGTTTTATTAATATTTCACTAATTAAGTCACTATTTATGCTATTTTTCTTCAAAAAATCATAAATCATGCAAAAAGACTTCAATATAGCCTATTATTTTACACACATATTTTAAAATATCATGTGACAACATACTAAATTTCTATGACCAGATTCAAAATTTATCTCATATTAACCTATTTTTCATCTAAATCCGATTTTAATAATGAAAAATCCATTTTTCGAGTATAAGAAGTCCAAAAAATATGAAAATTTACAGGTCATCTCAAAATAATATATGAGACAACATATCCAAAAATCACTGAAAAATTCGAAGTTTAGCTAATTTTAGTCCGAAAATGACATTTTATTCATAAAATCATATTTTTAATGCCATTATTATATAATATGAACAATAAAAATCTATAAATTAACCAAAATATCCTAAAAATATTTTAGGACCAGAAATTTTAACATGCATAATGATTTTCGTGATATATCATAATAACACAAATTTAACAAGTTTTATATGTTAATCGTATAACTCGGAAAAACTTTTAACCGATTTGCATGCAAACAACCATGGCTCTTGATACCGATTGAAGGAAAAGTAGATCTATATACTTAACATATTCATATATGTTTTATGATAATTTAATCATAAAATTAATTGGTGATCTTATGCATGCAAACTATAAACAATATAAAGAAGAAATCTTTATCTTACATTGGAATTTCGGTTTATTAGGGCACAAGAGAGATCTCCTTCTCTCTTGTTCTTATGCTTTCCTCAATGGATGAACAAAGATCCAAGTATAGGATCTCTCCCAAAGTTTAATACCCAAAGCACACTCTTAATAAAATTAATATTATGAATACTAGTACAATATTAATTTAGCATAAAATGACCCAAAATAAATTTGGTTTTGGTCTCCTAAAAACCGGTTTAAGAGAGGAAGAAAAGGAAGTTTTTATCTTTCTAAAAAATCTTAATTTTTGATGAATGAATGAATTTTCTAATCCACTAAACTATAATGTAGTGCAAGTGATAAAATATAAGGCAAAACCCTTGGTTTGGCTCCTATGAAAAACCGGGTAAGGGAAGAGGAGGGAAGAAGAGTGAGCCAATGCATGCAAGAGTTTGTCTTCACAATGACAAATAGTTTGCATGGCTAGTTTAGTAGGTAAATCATTATGTTTACCACTAACATAATAAACCTAATATTTCTCCTAATCCTCCCATTATTTCGGTTTACATATGTAAAATGGAATCCATTTTTTTTTGTCAATTTGTCAATATGTCACATGTCACATAAAATTGTTATGTATTTTTAACATATTAAAAATCAACGTATTAATAAAAATACGTCATATACAAAAATCGACATAGTAATTCGCAATTACTTGTACCAAAATATTTTACCAATTATAAATCACAATAACTTGTATTTATAATAATTCATTCAATTTCAATTGTTTCCTTAAACAATAATTTCATCTGAGTAATGAAACAATTCGATCACTCAGACCGTATCTCATTTAATCAAATTTCAATGAGACACGTAAATATTACTTCCAAAATCGTCCGTCAATTTTAAGTAATTTGATTGACTCGTAACGTTATACGACCAATTAAATGATCAATTAAGAGTGTTGCCCTTTAGGTATGACCTAGGGGATCAACTGATCACCACCGTCGCATGACAGTAATGTCAAACTCTAGTCAGCCAATCATTACCTATATGTGTGGACCAGTTGACAGTAAAATATTACTTCCCAATTGTATTCTTTATAATGAGACTTAAACATGTGATCATCATGATCAACAGTTGTGATCGCATTATTGTCGGAGGACACATATTCCAACAAAAGTCACTCCGAGACAGAATCTAATGAAAAGAAGATTAAAATTAGGCAAAATTTAAATTAGGCATTCAAGGTTATTTATATTTACCTTTCTCTTGTTTCGCTTCCATTTGATGAGACGTGCAATCATACTCGTACCATATTCATCCAAATCCTACATAAAAATTTTGTTTGACAACAAATATTGAAATGCTTGAAATAAAATATACTGAATAATGTTTACAAAAGTTTGTTGAAAAATTTATACCTCGTAAGAACGCTCATCACTCCATGATGCTTGATCACACAAATTTTCTAGCCACTTTAACAAATAAACTCCACAAGAATACCCATTCTTTTGTCGAGGCACTTGTACAACCTCCCACTGATAAGTCTTGATCTCCAACAACCTTGTGTATCTTGGAGAGTCTCTTGCGATGATCTTCAAAGCAGGCAAGAGCTATACAAAAACAAGACAGTGAGTGATTGTGATTGTGGTATAAGGCTATTTAATGCACATGAAAGGGTATGTCATGCACATAAAAGGGTATTTCATGCACATAAAGATCACCAACAGTATTTTCATTCGACAATGCATTTTGGGCAGTAAAAAACTGTTGAGCAGCCTTCCGGATATAATAAGTGAGGGGTAACATGTTTTTGTGCAAAAACTAATAAATCATACTTGTTCAACTAAAATTTTTTGCCTAACTTCACGGCGCCTGGGCAGGTTGGAGTCGAGTATGAAGTTCATCCTTTTCCCAAAGTCAACAACGCATGCAAACCAATGTGATCTCTCCACACAATAAGGAAAGAAAGCCTGAAATATTACAAACTAGTCAAGTAGGATTTATCGACTTCAAATGAAAAAAAAATGCATTGGAAAAAAATTGCATGGAAAAAAAAAGTAAGAGAATATTTATTTACCAGTTGGGTTGTGTTTAGATTAAGGGGCAAGTAGTCAAGTAGGACGTATTGACTTTGAAACCCGTTTTTACCGACAACTCCCTGAAATTTGAGAACATTTGTCAAAATTCTTTGTCATTTCAAAAACCAAAAACAAGCATTTGACACAATAAGGAATATAAATACCTTTATGATTGTCGGAAAATACACAACACTTGGGTTTTCGATTGTAGTACGAATACCAACAGCATCAATAACCATATCCATTATCCAATTTCCTGGCAGCAAGGTCTGCAACGCGTCTTGGGTAACTTGCAACCAATCGGTTTCTACAACGACCTCACTAATGATGCACATGTTGCAATTAGATTAGAAAACACGGAACAGCAGAGAGTGGACAAAAACTGAAGTTTTTAAAAAGCTGTGATACCCGTCGTTGTGAGTACCAAAAATAAAATTTATATTTCCTATTAAAACTAACCCAGGTTAGTGGTAACAGGGTCGAACCACAAGGAGGCGAATGTAATTAATAATTGTCTAATTCTAGTCTAAGGTAACGATTGTGGGGGTTGAATTGATTTGGTCTATAGCTAAAGGCAATAAATTAAATAGACGGATAAAACAGATAAAAGAAGGGGTACTAGGATGGTCGGTTCACTATAGTTTCGGCGGCAGCATACTAAGTAGGTCTAAATCAAACACATGAGGCGGGAAAACAAGAGGTCCTCTCGGTCCACTCTTAACAAGTAGCTCTTATTTCAATCTCGCTACAAGTGATAGGCTATCGCACACCTATGCAAAGATAATATTTATACCCTAGACAACAAATGAATGTAGTACTTAGGGGTCGAACCCAAAGGAGACGGGAGTTATTATTTAGTTGTTATGGATTGAATTTTACCTTGGTAGATTAACGGTTGATTGATTAGTTTGTTTTGATGTGATGATAAAACAATAATAAAGAGAATGTCTAGGGAGGTCGGGTCACACATGCTAATTATGTAAATGCTCATGTTAAGTTAGGAAGTCGATTTTACGATAAATGTTTAGGCTTAAAGACACCCACCTTACGATATTAGTGTCAACCATAGACCGGGTCCTAGAGAAACTCTCGTCCATGACTAGGTCGTCCTACTACACATGCTTAGTCTAATTCGGTTCCATGCCTCTCGACTTTTAGAACGAATGAAAAAACTTAATCAATGAATAAGGCCTTTAAACATAGATTAAACATTATGGTGCAAACATGTGATAGAAACAATTATACAATATTAACTTATCCTTATTTTCACATTTACATATTACTTAATCATGCATGGTTTCCCTTACTCCTTAGACAAATATAACTACTCAAACATGTTGAAAGTATAAACTAAACTAATACTACATGAAATGATAAATAACATAATGAAAATAGAATAAGAATTAGCTTGAATGGAAATGGAAATGGAAATAGAAGAACAATGAAACTAGAACAAACTTGAAATGTAACTTGGAATTAAACTTGAAATGTAATTGTAATGTAATTGCTAAAAGGAAATGTAAACAAACTAAACTAAACTAAGCTAACCTAAACTAACTACTAAGATTTAGAGAGAATTTAGATGGAAAAAATATGTGTAAGAGATGTCCAAGAAGTGTCGACCAAAGCTTCTATTTATTGGAGTGAAGGGAGTAACGGAAATAAGCTACAGGGGGCTAACCCCGATCGGGGTCGTAGTATTTCTCAAATTTCTCTTAATTCCGTCTTAACTTTGCACTTAATGTTGATGCGGAATCCGATGCTTATGTCTTAATGCGTCCGTCTAAGGTATCTTAAGCATCCTTTGGCATCCAATGCAAACTCTTATCATGGGCTTTCATTTGGATTTCATTTCTTTACATATCCACCAACTAAGATTGGTTTCCTCTTGCTCGGGTTTTCCAATTTCTTCCCAAAATGCCCCTATGCTTCCCGAAACTCCTTTGCATGATCAAGACTTGCTCTCATTAGCCTCGTGAACTCTTGTACTTGCTACTTTGACGGGAAAAAGCTACTAAAAGCTTAATTTCCTACAAAACACAATGGAAAACAAGCAAGCACAACTAGAACACAAAATTAGCTCACAAACACTAACATTAGTGCAAATGACATGTAAAATAGAGGTAAAATAGGGGGTTAAAATGTATATAAAATGGACCTATCAACAAGTCCCTAATATCACTAATACTGACTTTCGTCCTGAAAAGTGACTAAAAACCTAAACTTTACCTATCTTTCGATCTCAGCATAGTTTAGTCATTTTAATTGATGGTCAATCAACCTTCCCTATCTTTCGATCTAATGGGTCAGTCATATCCTAAACATTCAACTAGTCGCGTGCACTCGATTCGTCAAATATAGAAATTAAAACAATTAAAACGAAGGTAACACCTCACGTGGTCAGTCGATCGACTGACACGCGATTTCAGGCCACTATTATAATGCCGCCTAATCCTACAAATCCCCTACATCCTAGCACGAATAATTTAGCTACTCATGACTATAGTGGAAACAACAATAATATTAAGAATTAAAACTACTGATTTCATGCTTGAATTAACGGAATAAAAGATTAGCATAAAACGATAATTATGGCTTCGGTAAACTAACTATCAATTCCTATACTATTAACACAATAAAGATGAACTGAAATAAGAGTAGGGGAATACCGAAATTGCAGAGGAATTGTAACGGAAAGATTAATAGCATAAACGAAAATCCAATGCGAAACAATATTCCGAACCCTAACTATTTCCTAAAGAACTGTATGCTAAACTTGAATAAAAATTGGATAATTTTCTGAATACCTAGCTTACGTTATATCGAATACAACGTAGCTCTTATTTCCAAAACCTAAAATACAATGGGCTTCAAGTTCTTCGATCTTTTAATTCACGTCAGAAGTATCGGTTTGGTCGATCGACTGATGGGACGGGTTGATCGACTGGCCTATGCTGAACAGTAGCTACTGGAAGTCGTGGGTTGGTCGATCGACTAAGGGAGCCAGTCGATCGGATGCTTTAGCTGATTCTTGACTTCTAACTTCTCGTGGATTTGTCTTTCGGGCCTTGAAATGCGCACCAAGCTCGTTCCTTAAGTAAATACTTCATGTCAAATGCAGTGCAAGATACTCGGGGACGGATTTAGCTCAATATCTACTCATTTCCGCATAAATCTGCAATATTACATAAAAATACAAAAGTAGACGAAATGGGGCAAATAGTAGCCTTAAACTACATAAATGAGCTCTGAAATGCGTGTAAAATAGGGTGTAAAACATCATATAAAAGACATGCATCAAACTTCCCCAAACCAAACCCTTGCTTGTCCCCAAGCAAGAACTAGACTCGATCTAAAGGAACGAGTTCAATCTCAGAGCGAAATGCAATTGAATAGCCTAACCGAATTAATGCATAACCAACAATCAATTAGAGATGTGAATCATGCAAACGAGTTATAGAGTCGTTAAAAACTGCTGAACCGTTGACTATTGAGACTTATCAAATTGGACTCTCACGGGTCGCTCAAATCACTCAAATAAGCACAAGGTGAATAATGTATGAGATAGAAAATAAGTAATATTGTAGTGACTCTCACCTAACTACGACCTATAAGAACATGCCTGCAATATAATATGAAAATAATATCTACAACCGTACATATGCATTCCAACCGAACAAATGACCATGACACATGCCGAGGTATATATAGGATATGTGAGGTAATGGGCAGAAAGAGGCAAAACATTTATGGAAACGTAGGGGTACAGGTGATCAAGCTAGTACTGTAACAAAACCATATGACAATATCCTTCTTCTTGCTCAAAATTCAATCGATACGGTGCTATAGCAAGCACAAAACTCACAATCTCCGTAACAAATCAACTCCCCATAATATATAAATGAAACATGGGAGAAAAAATCGCCATTTGATAAAGACTTGAATCGTGCGAAATGATTTTTTTTTCTCTTCTCGGGTCCCAGTCGATCGACCGATGATGCCAGTCGTTCGACTGCCTATACAGTACAACACTCCTTTTTTTTTCTTTTTCGAATCATTTTCTCTCTTTTCTTTTTTTCTTTTCTATTTCTTTCTTTCCTTCCTTTCATCTTCCAATCATCATCTCAAAAGAGCATTTGCCACCAAAAACGTTGTAACAATCCCAAAAACATAAACTACTAGCTTGACAAGGGCAGGCTAAATGTAGGATGTAGTAATGGGACAAAAAGGCTGTTTTTGGCAGTGTGGAGCTTATGGGTAAAATGAGAAAAGGAGACCTCTACCACATGTGTCAACTAACCACAAACCGAATGCATATACAGTATTAAGCAGATTAAGTTCATATTTATGCACATTTATGAAACATGTCTCATAAGGAGTAACTACTCACATTCCTAGATAAACTGGTCATAGATGTCACCAGTTATAGGTTCTAAATCTCAGAAATATGATGTAGCTTGCCAAAAATCTAAGTCAAGTCTAAAGTCCAACAAGAAATTAACGAAAACTCGTAGATATGCATTTATGATTATACTAATAACATGTTAGTCAGCAAGGCTTAGGCAAAAACAGATACAAATGCAATGTCATCATTGAAATACTACCGTTCCGACTCAACCTATATGCTAAAATAAACGTGCATTTTTTGAAATTTTTGAAATTTTTGAAATTTTTTTTAATTTTTGTATATATGAGAAACGAAACAAACAAATGCAAACTGAAATGTAAACGTGAATGCAAGCAAATGATATGCGACGCAAAACCCTTCCCCAAACCAAATCGCACAATGTCCCCATTGTGCAAAATCATGTAATGAAAGAAAAGAGAAACGGGAATTTGCGAGAAAATTAAGTAAACAAGACATGAAGTAAGGACTTGGAACTCACAAGACTTTAAGCGCAACAAAAGGAAGCCTCCCCAAACCAGCGTGAGCTAGGAGGTTTCAGTAGCTAGCAGTGATACCAAAAAGTACCTGAAAAGACAAAAGAACCACGCATAAGTCCGAGAAAACAATTTTTGAAGCGGTACAATGTGCATAAGATGAAGAAATTGAAGAAAACAGAATTATGTCGGAAAAGAAAGAGAAGGAAAGACTCCCTCAATTCCGCAAAACGACCAAACACAACAGGGGAGAGGTCGTTAATAGGTACAGCAGTAGGCAACGGTCGATCGACCATCTCACCCAGTCGATCGACCAGGTGAACAGGAACAAAAGCTCCTGGAACTGTGCAGCTCAGTCGATCGACCATAAGGGTCAGTCGATCGACTGGAAATACTGCTGTAACTTTCTGATTTCTCAATTAGCTCGAGAGCATGAGCTAATAAGGTCTAAAAACCTGAAAATGCACAATAATACGCGCCCAAAAATTGTGCAAAACCCAAAGTAACCGTCCTAAGTGTTTAAAATCCTATGCAAACGAAATAAATTGCGAAGTCTCGCGCACACAAAAGAAATAAATAAAAAGGTTCAAAAGCAAATAAAATGTAAATGTTTTGAAGAAGTCTCAATCAACTAATAGTTGATCAAGAACGGCCATGGAATGGCCCACTTGATCAAGCCCGGCTACAAGAGGTAGCCTCAACAGTGCTCATCTTCTCAGCAGCACTCTTCTCAACTTCATCATCCGTCAATCTCAACGGATCAACATGTCGGACATCTTCCCACTCAATGACCTCCTCTGACTCGTCGGAATCGAGATCAGACTCCGTTGCTTTGACTGGCTCATCTTCGGGCTCCTCATCAGTGCCATAGCTAAGGCATCCTAGACCACCTCTTTGAACAATTGGTCCCTTCACAGCTGGAGCAACATGTGGCTCTTCCTTCCCCAAACCATCTCCTGCAATATCTAAAACAATAGAATCTTCCTCCACTTTGCTCCCAATCTGGGGCGGAAGTGTCACAACAGGAGTAGGAATAGAGACGGGCATATCAGGAAGTATAAAATAAGATTTCTTTTTAGAAACCGTATTGCAAGTGACAGGCCACATGGGGTCTTTCTTCCTAGCTGTATGGGCAAAGACAATGGAATGCTTGCCTACCTTAAAGGTCAAAGTTCCCAAACCAACATCAATAACTGCACCAGCAATGTGCAAGAATGGTCTACCCAAAATAATGGGAATGTGGGCATCTTCGGGCATATCGAGCACAACGAAGTCAACAGGGAAGAAAAACTTCCCTATTTGCACGGGGATGTCCTCTAAGACTCCTATTGGCTGGACCGCAGAGCGATCAGCCATCTGTACTGTCATGTTGGTTACTGCAAACCTAGTCAATTTGAGCTTCCTAGCAAGACTCAAGGGCATTACACTAATACTGGCTTCTAAGTCACATAAGGCTTTCTCTATAGGAAAGGTGCCAATATTACATGGAACAGAAAAACTACCCGGGTCTTCTAGCTTAAGGGGTGCAGTATGGGTCAAATAAGAGCATGTCTCCTCAGTGAGTGCGACAGTGTGCACAGTTTCAAGTGACTTCTTTTTAGACAGTAATTGCTTCATGAATTTTGTGTAAGCAGGCACTTGATTGACTAATTTGAGGAAAGGAACTTGCACATTTAAACTACGAATAACTTTTTCAAACTTATTAAATGATACCTGTTCCTTTGTCGGCACCATTCTCTCTGGATAAGGGGCTGAAAGTAGCAACTTAGCCCTCTCCTCTAGATCTCTCATGCCGGCATCAGTGGACTTAGGCTGGAAGTCCATAACCTTCTCCTTGTTGTAGCTCGACCCCTCTTCAGACCGTCTCAAATGTGAACCACTAATCGACAAAGGGTCGTACTTCGGAACCAGAACGGATCCATCAGCATTCGGGTCTGTCCTCAATATTTTCGGGCCAGTAGGACCCCGAAACAAGTGGTCCCTTAAGTTGTCGGGCATTGGAAGACGAAAAGAATCACCTTCAGCAGCAATCTCAGTCGATCGACCAGGTTGGTCAGTCGATCGACTGACTTCAACAGGACCAGAAGCTACTGTTTGTCGCACTTCAGTCGATCGACCGGGTATGTCAGTCGATCGACTGACATACCTGATGATCATCTTTTTCTTGCTTTTGTTCATTCCAGCTTTCTTCTGACTCGGTTCCGCCTCATCTTTTTCAGGGGCATCCTCTATCATAGCAGGCCCTTTAAGGGTAAATCCACTCCTCAAAGTGATAGCATTGAGAGTCTCTTTTTGCTCCGTCTGAGTCGGTAAGTGTCCTGGAGCTCGAGTTGTGCTCTTGCTAGCCAATTGGACAATTTGGCTCTCCAACATCTTCATCCCGGCCTCGCATGGGATTCCTTCAGCAACAAATTCTTTAATTCATTGAAATCAGAACCTTGGGTTTGTTGCTGCTGCTGTGGGACATACGGAGGCTTTTGGAACTGTTGTTGCTTGTGAGGGGGTACATAGTTCTGCTGCTGCTGCTGTTGTGGAGGTTGAGTCGGATTCAAAACATTTTGGCTACTCCACCTCAAGTTGGGGTGGACATTCGGCTTATAGTAAGTATTTGTCTGCCTATAATGTTGAAAGGCAGCACAGGACTCAAAGGGACTAGGACAATTGTCTGAAACATGTCCCTCAGCTCCACATCTTTTACAGACGAAAGGACCGTTTGAAACAGCGTTTACATGGTAAATCCCTCCTTTGGAAGCTCCTCCCAACTTGTACTTGTCAAATCTCGCCGTGAGAGCTTCTAATACAGCTACAGAAGGAGATTCAACAGCTCTCCTTTGATTTCCCCGGGAATTCCCATACTCAGCTTTGTGGGTGGCCAAGTCATCAATGATCTTCCACCCCTTAGTCTCCCCTGTATTCTCCTGGAATCTGCCATTAGCTGTCGCATCCAGGATAGCCCTTTGATCGTCATAGAGCCCTTTGTAGAACTGATTGCATAGGCTCTACTTCTAAAACCCATGATGCGGAATGGTTGGCACCAGCTTCTTGAAACGAACCCATGCCTCATGAAAGTTCTCATCCGGCCCCTGTTTAAAGCTCGTGATTTGAGCTCTAATAGCATTCGTCTTTGAGGCAGAAAAGTACTTCTTGTAGAATGCCAAGGGCAAAGAATTCCAGTCGGCGATCCCATTAGCAGCTCGGTCCAGATCTCTGTACCACTCCCTTGCAGCATCGCGGAGTGAGAATATAAACATGGTCTCCTTTATCTGGTCCTGGGTCACACCGGTCGGCGGGGGTATAAAGCAGCAATAATCAATAAATATCTCCATATGCTTGGCTGCATATTCATTTGTAGCTCCCCCGAATTAGTTCCTCTCAACCAAGTTGATATAAGCAGGCTTTGGTTCGAATTTCCTATCAGCTCCAGGTAATTCGAACCCCTTGTATAGATTTGCAGCTGTCGGCTCAGAGTGACTCGCTATACTCGCTTCTTCAGCCATGACTGGAAATTCTGGAGATGTGACTGTCTCAGCTGAAGAAGTGGAAATGGGTGATGAAGGTGGATCCTCCTCGTATAGCTCGTTCTCGTAGTAACTAGACAGAGTACTCAGCGCTTCCTCTGTCGGCAATATCCTAGATGATCGTCTTAACTCATGCAAGGTCTTCTCAATCTCAGGATTGAAAGGTACTAATTCTCCACCCTGTGACCTGCGTATAAGAGGAAACTACAAAAAGAATATGAGAATAGTTTAAGGAACGAATGTTCCTTAAACTAAGAAACAGACTGAAATAAAACAACTAAAAATTTGATACCCGTCGTTGTGAGCACCAAAAATAAAATTTATATTTCCTATTAAAACTAACCTAGGCTAGTGGTAACAGGGTCGAACCACAAGGAGGCGAATGTAATTAATAATTGTCTAATTCTAGTATAAGGTAATGAATGTGGGGGTTGAATTGATTTGGTCTATAGCTAAAGGCAATAAACTAAATAGACGGATAAAACAAATAAAAGAAGGGGTACTAGGACGGTCGGTTCACTATAGTTTCGGCGGCAGCATACTAAGTAGGTCTAAATCAAACACATGAGGCGGGAAAACAAGAGGTCCTCTCGGTCCACTCTTAACAAGTAGCTCTTATTTCGATCTCGCTACAAGTCCCTAATATCACTAATACTGACTTTCGTCCTGAAAAGTGACTAAAAACCTAAACTTTACCTATCTTTCGATCTCAGCATAGTTTAGTTATTTTAATTGATGGTTAATCAACCTTCCATATCTTTCGATCTAATGGGTCAGTCATATCCTAAACATTCAACTAGTCGCGTGCACTCGATTCGTCAAATATAGAAATTAAAACAATTAAAACGTAGGTAACACCTCACGTGGTCAGTCGATCGACCAAGTATGGCAGTCGATCGTCTGACACGCGATTTCAGGCCACTATTCTTATGCCGCCTAATCCTACAGATCCCCTACATCCTAGCACGAATAATTTAGCTACTCATGACTATAGTGGAATCAACAATAATATTAAGAATTAAAACTACTGATTTCATGCTTAAATTAACGGAATCAAAGATTAGCATAAAACGATAATTATGGCTTCGGGAAACTAACTATCAATTCCTATACTATCAACACAATAAAGATGAACTGAAATAAGAGTAGGGGAATACCGAAATTGCAGAGGAATTGTAACGGAAAGATTAATAGCATAAACGAAAATCCTATGCGAAACAATATTCCGAACCCTAATTATTTCCTAAAGAACTGTATGCTAAACTTGAATAAAAATTGGATAATTTTCTGAATACCTAGCTTTCGTTATATAGAATACAACGTAGCTCTTATTTCCAAAACCTAAAATACAATGGGCTTCAAGTTCCCCGATCTTTTAATTCATGTCTGAAGTATCGGTTTGGTCGATCGACTGATGGGACGGGTCGATCAACTGGCCTATGCTGAACAGTAGCTACTGGATGTCGTGGGTTGGTCGATCGACTAAGGGAGCTAGTCGATCGACTGCTTTAACTAATTCTTGACTTCTAACTTCTCGTGGATTTGTCTTTCGGGCCTTGAAATGCGCACCAAGCTCGTTCCTTAAGTAAATACTTCATGTCAAATGCAGTGCAAGATACTCGGGGATGGATTTAGCTCAATATCTACTCATTTCCGCATAAATCTACAATATTACATAAAAATACGAAAGTAGACGAAATGGGGAAAATAGTAGCCTTAAACTACATAAATGAGCTCTGAAATGCGTGTAAAATAGGGTGTAAAACATCATATAAAAGACACGCATCAAGCTGTATGGCCAGTTAGAACTTACTCCTTGTTCTTCTTATTATTCCGAATATAATTGATCAAGTGTGCATCTGTATATGATAAATCATCATGTGGCGCTTGATTACTGAGAAAAGGGGAAAATAAAAGCTCCTTTATTAACATGGAAAAACGGAAAAACGGAAAACAAAGCTACTAAGATTTCGCATTACCTAATCTGAACGCCATTCTTGTATGCCTTTGCTGCAGCCGTCACTTGAAGTTTATAAGAGTTGTATCGCCAAGTTAGAATTTCATTGCAAACCCTCACAACATAACGTTTAACATCAACTCTTTGAACAATAACAACAAAATAAATCAACATCAGTGACTTCATATTTAATGCACATACAAGGAAAAGTTGAATTAAATAATACAGACTTACTCCCTTTACGACCCACCTTTGAACCTAATCGTCCCTTAGCCCCGTTGTACATCTCCATATGACGCATGAGGTAGATTCCAGTATCATGCTCGACATCAAGGACAACGTACGGAATATACAACTTAGGAATCAAAAGCCATGAAGACACCAAGTTTGGAATCTTACTTGAAAGCGTACTCATCAAGTTCTTCTGATAAAGGTAAAACAATGACAAGTAAATAATCTCTCACAAAAATTAGACGAAAATCAGGCACTTTATTGCAAAAAGATCTGAAGATATACCACAGGTCTAACATGGCGAGAATAGTCAGTTGATGGAGGCATCAAGTGCATCACTTCTAACAGCTTCTTACTAACATGGTAACATAAGACAAATGGCAAGGGTGTAACAATAGGAATGAAAACATGTACGACATTGAAAACAAAGACAATAATGAAAAGAAAGACACTTAGTTGAGATCAGCCATAGAAATGTGAAAATCTTGAAGGACTTACCAACTCCACGTCTGCAAATTTGACATCCAATGAGTCAATTTGTTCATTAAATTAGGTGACCCGTATTAGAGAATAAAAACTTGTAATAATTGGACACTTATTTGATGCATGTTCAGTGTTGTTTAATGCACCTAGATTGGTATTTCGTGCATCTACAAGATTATTTCATGCATTCGAAAGTCTAATGCAGCCCAAGGTTGAGAAAAGCCATGGAACACTAACGTCAGTTGTCTCTGTGATAAATAGACAACAAGCGCATTTACGATTTCTGAATTTGTTGCCCTCATTCAAATAATCACACCACACAGAAATGACATTTGTATGAACTCAACGATCAAGAAGCAAACTCTTCATATGACTTCGTGTGAGAGTCTTGCCCGCACAGCTAAATAAAACCTCCCTATACAGTTATGATAACATGAAACTTAGTGTTATACAAAGAAAATGAAATACATATATGCCGAATAAGATTAAAATATAGGAGAGTGATACATACTCTTCATCTAAGTCCTCTGAAAATGCATAGTCTCCTACCAGTTTTTCCGATCGACTCAAGTCACGAACCATGTCCACATTTCTGATAAAGTAAGGTGACCGGTAAACATTCGCTACCTCAACACACCTCTTAGGGAGCACCCTTCTACCAGCCACCTGCCTCTCAATGGCATAATCTAAGGGGGCAGTTGGAGAAGAGGGCTCAATTGGCGATTCATCCAACGATACTTGAGAGGAGATAACTACAGGAGATGGTTGGGATGGTTGGGATGAGATCAGAATTGGCGATATTGGCGATAAAGGACGAACTACTGGAACAGACGTCGTAGTTGTTGTGCTTGAATGAGGAACACTTGAAGCAGCCTGCAACCTGGACTCAAGGAACTCTTGAGAGTTATATGGTGCATCATCACCACTAAAAAGGCTGAAATACGGTCCTTCCAGAAGCGCCTTATCCCTCTTTTCCTTTTCCTTTTTTTTTCGTTCCACAAATTTTCATGATGTGAATGAAACACCTTGCCAACATGAGTGTATGCATTATTAAGGATCCCTTCTAATTCAGCCATGACAGTGGGATTGTATAGAAACGCATCATCTGCACAACTCATGTCAACCTCCTCCTTCTTCAACTCCTCCTCCTCCACTTTACCCTCATCCTTCTTCAACTCCTTCTCCACTGCCACCTCCTCCTTTCTCTCATTCAATTCATTCTCATCTTTCTCATTGTCCTTTTGTACTTTATCCTCCTCCATATTCTCCATGGTAGCACCCTCCCTTTCACAATCAACACCTTCCCTTTCACCTTCTTCTGTACTCTACTGTGAAAGGCAAAATACTTCAAATAAACAATCTGCCAACTTTGACATTTGCGTGATAGCCGGGAAAGCGGGAGCCTTACACTTAGAATTTCTAACTGCTTTGGTAAAGTCACCATAAATGTCTGCAAGTCGAATGGCTGTACTTGACAAAACCTTGATGGATTCTTTCCTCTCATCAACCGGTTCAGCTTTAAGTTCATGTTCAGGTTGAGGTTGATGTTCAATTTGAGGTTGAGGTTCAGGTTCAGGTAAACGTACAGGTACAGGTTCACATTCATGTTGAGGTGCAACATAAGCAAATATGGGTTCAACAGAGCCCTTGCCAAAGCCACCCCCCTTCTGCTACTCCAACTTAACCCTTTCTCTAGTTTTCTCATCCGTCCAATTCGCTAATAAGGGAAATGATCGACGCACCGTTCTCGTCATGAAAACACATCTATCCAAGTAGATAATATGGAAAATCAGAATCGGTCCCTTAAAATAAGTTTTAGGGGAATTAGCTATAGCCGCCTTCCACGACATGACGTTGTTGATCATATGGGACCGTGCAAATTTTCACCAATTCATGTTAGGGACATCGGTGAGATTTGAAAGGGAGCTTAATATCCGAGGGCTAGGATTATCACCTACTACCCCCATCAAGAGAACATTGACGATATAGATGAGGAAATTCCTCTTGAAATCATCTCCACCATCCCGTTGCTCCATCATCTTATCTAATAGAACCTTTTTCGTAATATCTGAGGTGGTAACCTGAGCCTTATACCTCTTGACATCCTCTGTGTACTCCTTTTCCTTACAGAACATTCCAGCTGCAACAATGTCAATCGGTCCCATAGGAAGTCCAGTTGCAACGTGGACATCCTCATCAGAGATAACAAGATCGAGGTTCATCAATGAACAATTGAACGGATTAAATGTCTCGACAATCCATCTGACCAAATGGCCATTGATTTCTTCTGACTTAAGTTGTAACAACCCTCCGAACCCCATACTGTGTATGGCTTCAATTTGCTTTTCGGATGGCCCCAACTTGATGAAATTAGTGATCAAGGAAGGACTCATCCGAGTGAGGAGAGGCTTATACTTGTCAGAACGCTTTCTTCTTTTTATAGTTTGCGTTGGCTCTTTACTTGTTGCTGCTGCCTTCCTCTTGGTCTTGTGAGGAGGCAACTCTGGTGCGACTTCCTCGTGAACTTTGGCTTTAACACGCGGACTCCGTTGCCACGGTGAAATTTGTTCTGCCTCTGCTGCTGTAGTGTTTGGTTTGAGAGAATTATCTGTCAAAGTAGTCAGCATTAGTAAGGCAGCTTACTTCATGTATATACAATTTTGTTTAATGCACATAGAAAGTTATTTGATGCATATACAAGGTTGGTCCATGAATTCATAAGACTATTGTACACCAAACCAAACAGTGATTAGCTTCAGGAAGACAGCTTATTTCATGCTTATACAAAGTTGTTTAATGCACATAAACAGTTATTTGATGCATATACAAGGTTAGTCCATTAATTCATAAGACTCGTGTACACCAAACCAAACACTGATTAGCTTCAGGAAGACAGCTTATTTCATGCATATACAAGCTTATTTCAGGAAAACGGGATTTTAAAAAGGGGCCCGGGTGTACTAAAATGGGACAGGAAAGGGTTTAGGGTTGGATTAGGCGGACCTGCTCCGCCTAATCCAACCCTAAACCCTTTCGCTTGCTATTGTCATTCGAACAGGAAAACCTAAAGACACCCTAGAAGGGGACGAGTGAACCCTTTTTTGGGGACGGGATTTTAAAAAGGGGCCCGGGTGTCCTAAAACGGGGTGGGAAAGGGTTTAGGGTTGGATTAGGCAGACCGCTACCGCGGGTCCACCTAATCCAACCCTAAACCCTTTCCCTTGCTATTGTCATTCGAACAGGAAAACCTAAAGACACCCTAGAAAGGGACGAGTGAACCCTTTTTTGGGGACGGGATTTTAAAAAGGGGCCAGGGTGTCCTAAAACGGGACGGGAAAGAGTTTAGGGTTGGATTAGGCGGACCGCTACCGCGGGTCTAATCCAACCCTAAACCCTTTCCCTTGCTATTGTCATTCAAACAGGAAAACCTAAAGACACCCTAGAAGGGGACGAGTGAACCCTTTTTTGGGGACGGGATTTTAAAAAGGGGCCCGGGTGGCCTAAAACGGGACGGGAAAGGGTTTAGGGTTGGATTAGCCAGATTGCTACCGCGGGTCCGCCTAATCCAACCCTAAACCCTTGCCCTTGCTATTGTCATTCGAACAGGAAAACCTAAAGACACCCTAGAAAGGGACGAGTGAATCCTTTTTTGGGGACAGGATTTTAAAAAGGGGCCCGGGTGTCCTAAAACGGGACGGGAAACGGTTTAGGGTTGGATTAGGCGGACCCGCGGTCCGCCTAATCCAACCCTAAACCATTTCCCTTGCTATTGTCATTCGAACAGGAAAACCTAAAGACACCCTAGAAGGGGACGAGTGAACCCTTTTTGGGGACGGGATTTTAAAAAGGGGCCCGGGTGTCCTAAAACGGGACGGGAAAGGGTTTAGGGTTGGCTTAGGCGGACCGCTACCGCGGGTCTGCCTAATCCAACCCTAAACCCTTTCCCTTGCTATTTTCATTCGAACAAGAAAACCTAAAGACACCCTAGAAGGGGACGAGTGAACCCTTTTTTGGGGACGGGATTTTAAAAAGGGGCCCGGGTGTCCTAAAACGGGACGGGAAAGGGTTTATGGTTGGATTAGGCGGACCGCGGGTCCGCCTAATCCAACCCTAAACCCTTTCCCTTGATATGGTCATTCGAACAAGAAAACCTAAAGACACCCTAGAAGGGGACGAGTGAACCCTTTTTTGGGTACGGCATTTTAAAAAGGGGCCTGGGTGTCCTAAAACGGGACGGGAAAGGGTTTAGGGTTGGATTAGCGGACCGCTACCGCGGGTCCGCCTAATCCAAACCTAAACCCTTTCCCATGCTATTGTCATTCGAACAAGAAGAAAACCACAAGGCATGGTTGGTTAATGCATATGGATTTCTTTTTGATGCATCTACAAGGCTACTTGATGCATTCATAAGGGTATTGCACCTTAAACCATCACCATTAATATTCGAACGAACGACATGTACTAGAAATCTTTAAAAGGGACAAGAAAAGGTAAACCCTCACCATTGTTGTTACCAGAAAGCATATCTGGTGTTACTTGGTCAGTAACTTTTGGTTGGATACGTGGACTTTGTCGACGTGGAGGAGGAATTTGTTCTGGCTTTGCAGCTGTAGTACTTAGGTTGGGAGGATTATCTGTCAAAGTAAGTAGCTTATGAAGGCAGCTTATTTCATGCATATACGGGGGTATTTTAATGCACTGAGATTGTTTTTTGATGCATCTACAAGGCTGTTCCATAGATCTAGAAACTTCATGTAATTATGAAACAATGAAAGCTCGATGATTAACAAAATAAGGAAAAGAAACTTCATTAATAAAACATATCATCCATACATGAAAAAGTTTTACAACATGCAAAATGAATAAACCCGACTACATAATTATACAAAGGTGGCTTAATACATGGAATTATACAAGAGTACCACAAAAGACTGAAAATAGGGCAACTTTAACACCTGAACCGTTAAAGGCCTAAATACACAAACATCAAAATGCCAAAAACTGGTACACACTTGAGCAGTTGAGTTATATATAGAGGAAAAAACCGAAAAAAGGTAAAGTTTCCTGAGTTGCTAACTCTGTTGAAATGGCAACTGCTATGTCACGTGCAGAAGATGGCGTGGCTAAAGCATGAAGCAACTCATTCACATGTGCGCGTTCAGCATCATCAAGAGTGTTAAGATGTTCTCTTTGAAAAGTATTTTTCTCTTGTTGATGATGCAGGAGCAATTTAGCTGCCAAATCTTCAGTCATAAAGCATTTTCATCTTTTATAAATTATTTTAGGACCCCTACGAACAATTCTTACACCATTGATATCATGGTCCGTAGAGAAATGCCATATGCATGTTCAATGCAAGGTGCACTTGGGTGTATGAGGAAAAGCTGAGACCAATTCCTACAGACCAACGCCATATTTGCCTTATCGTCGTAACAATCTAGTTGGTTAAATATGTTAGTCACTAGATCTTGATTATTGAAAACATCATCAAGTTGGGCTTGATAACAGTTGTCGGTAAGCTGAACTTTGACTAAGGGAGCAAATGACAAACTCATAGCCTCTTTTTTTTCTCTTACGTAATTCACGACAAAAAGTGCTTTATCTTCTGCAACAATATTGACTACCCACCCCTTGCACCAATTGACCATACTTGGCTATGTATAAGTAATTGACCAGTAAGAGAATGACCTACAAGCATCACAAATTGAACTCTCGAATGAAAAAAACTAGAAATAGGAAATAGTAAGGAAAAGAGTACAAGCAGTCCGTCATTTGAAATATCACATTAAGCATGCAGAAAAACACTAAGATAAATTCAGGAAATATCACATTAAGCAAGCAATACAGGTATTGCATCCAAGTTTAGAGAGAGCATTAAAATGTAGTCTATCATTATTTTGGGGTAAGGAAGGGATGAAACATAAAAACAGACAAAGCTTTGCAGATTTTCTTACAACATACTTTGGTCAACAACATCATTTATAGTTGAATTTGTAAGGTTTGGTGGGAAATAATATTTCACTGATCTACCTCCTTTTATTTGTGTAATTTTACTGGTGTTTTTCTTCCTTGCAACAGTCTTTTGCCTCATATCTGTGAATGTATTGACTGATGTTAACACAGGTGAAAATATAAATTTCGGCCAATGCACAACCGAGAGCATTTAGATTTTGGAAAATATGCAGATTTTCCGAGTCAAGGGCCCTCTACTAATTAAGCATTGGCACCTTATCGACAATGAACCAACTACTAATTTTAAAGTGACGCCTTGTTTGATGCGGACAGAACCTTATTTGATGCACATTTAACCCTATTTTATGCACCCTGGACCATATTTTATGCATGGACAGAGCCCGTGTATCGTAAAACCTAAGCTTACTTGGCTAAAAAATACTGAAAACAACAAGCAACTACCAGCTCGACTATTCTTTCAGATCCGAACAATATAGATCATTTAAAACCAAAAGACCCTCAAAATACGCAAATTCAATTATTAAAAAGTACTTGAACATGCAATCAGAATAAAAACTCACAAATCCACAAATTCAATTATTAAAAATTACTTGAACATGCAATCAGAACAAAAATGCAGAACTCGCTAAACTATAAGCAACGTATAAACTCTGATTTTCTATGCAAATGTGTTCAATACATTAAAACTCTGAATTTCTATCCCGAATCTAAGAATTCATTATAGAATAACAATAAAAAGACCTTAATCAAGGAAATTACTGCAAATTAGGGTTAATAGTTGAATTTGAATTGATGAATGTCGGGGGAATTGATGAATGTCAAAGGAAAAAATACATGCATGATAAAATTACAGTACAATCCCCATTATCCGAAGCATAGTACCTGAATTTGTAGGAATGAGATTGATAAATATCGCGAAAATGCTGCTGATGAATGGATTGAACCGTAATATGAGAAGCAGATGATCGGATACGATGAAGGTAGGATAGAGATGAGCAGCGACGATGTGTAGGGTAATATCCGTATAAAACCCCTTAAAATTAAGGATTATAACGTAATTTACCATGTGATTAATTGTCATAAACGAAAAAAACAAGAGAAACGATAAAAGAATAAGAATCAACCTCGGGTCCTATGCAAATCGGCCTAAGAACAGAAATCAACGTAGATTTCCTCCTAATTGTTGCACCCAAGATCGTCTGAGACTATGCCCCTTGTGCTAGAAATTGCTCTCTGATTGCCTTGCAATATTGAGAGAGCTTTTGTGAGGTTTTTGATGTGAGATCTAGAATTTCAGAGAAAAATACTCCAAAACCCTAATTTTTCTTCAAATGAAAAATGATTAGGTCAAAAGGAGAGAAGGACTCTCCTTTTGTTCTTCTCGGCCAATCGTGAGCTCAAGGGGGGAGTGGGCTTTTAACTTTCTCCTTATTTAACTCGTGGTCCGACTCGTTTTGCTAAAATATATATGACGGGTTTTAATTATAAATTGTCATCCTATATCGGATATTAAAATATCGACTAGTAACATGAATCAGTCGACATATTATTATTTGTCCGACAATGACAATATTGTATAATTAATCAATTCAATATACATTAATTAAATATAACCGTTTATATTCAATTTACGAATTAACCGCTTAATTCACCTTAGCCAGTATTATTTAATCCGTATTAAATAAATATCTCAACATCGCGTTTGACTAATTATTAGTCAATAACTCTGACTAACCGCTTAGTCATATTAGGCATCAACATGACTGTATTTTCATCCCGTCACATCTCTCAAACGTATCCTATAGGTGTGACTTTTAGGGACCAGTTGATCACCGCCATCTGTATGACAATAACGTCAAACTTATCTAGCAAGTCAACCGTTATTGATAAACGTGGACCAACTGATAATAATACAAAAGTATACCCTTTGATCCTTTTAGAGATTTATATGTCATTGCACTAAGCGTGGAGGACACAGCCCCAACAAGCTCCCACTTGTCCGTACAAGTGTACGTGCAATAACGTTATCCGCACTAACTGGAGGACACCGGCTCCAACAAACTCCCACTTGTCCGTACAAGTGTATGTACGATAACCGATTCTCATATCCATTTAAAATTTCTCCCACTCAATGTAAAACAATTTTCAGATCCGTATCCGCAAAGGTCGTATTTTACAATCGATCTGTATCAAGAGTGGTTTCCCCGACTAGAGAGTAACTTAACTGATAAAACGACCGTATTCGAGCATGGCCATGCATTTCGATTCTGACTCCTCGAGTGGCCCCGAGAAATATCGAGTACCTGATAAAGGCTGAATATTTCCTTCAACTCGACTCCTGCCGATTTAAGCACAGTATGAAATGACCTAGAAAAAATCTACTTGGCCCCCTGTTACGGAAGACCGTGAGAAAGAAACCAAAGTCACCCAAAATCTGCCTTAGTCTCAAGAGACAATCGATAGTCAAAAGAATCGACTCTTAGGATCACCATCGAGGTCCTATCCACGACCTGGCACCGAATGTTATAAAACATTTAGGGCTCAACGTCGTTGTCACAATTGTGTCCCACGAGATATCCGTATAACTCACCTCTGTGATTGGTCAGTCAACCGTTTGACTTATGGCTCGTTGAACCCACTATCAACCAGCGTCACAAAATAATTGCCAGAGTTATCAGCTCACTTGGGCAATTAAGGACCAAAAATATAATGTTTGTTCAGTTCACTTTGTGGTGTTCAAGATAGTCATACAACTCCACATGAAAAACAAAGTATATAAATATCAAAACGATGATGTCGTATAGAGTACACGAGAAAAAGAATCTAATCCATAAAAGAGTACTACAACTCAGGAACACGTTTAATTCCCATGGAAATAACATGCCGTTCATGCTTATCTTGTCCTAATGGTTTAGTGAGAGGATCTGCTATATTATCATCTGTAGCAATCTTTTCTATCACTACCTCCTTTTGCTCCACGTAATCTCGGATTAGATGAGCTTTCCGTTGTACGTGTCTAGACTTATTGCTAGACTTAGGCTCCTTAGCCTGGAAGATGACACCTCTATTGTCGCAATAGATGGTGATCGGGTCATTCAAACTAGGCACTACAGATAGTCCTTGTAGGAATTGACGCATCCATATCGCTTCCTTTGCAGCTTCAGATGCGGCATAGTACTCGGACTCAGTCGTAGAATCTGCTTGTAACACTTTGTTTGGAACTCTTCGGTGATGCAGCGCCATTAAGAGTAAAAACGAATCCAGACTGAGATTTCGAGTCATCTAGATCCGTTTGGAAGCTAGCATCTGCGTAACCGGTTGCGCATAGCTTTTGATTGCCTCCATAAGTCAATGCCCAATCTTTAGTCCTCCGTAGGTACTTAAGAATGTTCTTGACAGCCATCCAATGTGATTCACCGGATCTTTGTTGGAATCGACTTGTCATACTCAATGCATATGCCACGTCCGGACGTGTGCATATCATGGCATACATGATTGATCCTATTGCCGAAGCATAAGGAATCCGGGTCATGCGCTTTATCTCTTCCGGTGTCTTTGGTGCCTGAGACTTGCTCAAATGCACCCCTGGAGCCATGGGAAGAAACCCCTTTTTGGAGTTAGTCATGCTGAATCTCTCTAGAATCTTGTCTATATAAGACTCCTGACTGAGAGATAACATCCGACGTGATCTATCTCGATAGATACGGATGCCCAAAATTCTTTGTGCCTCACCCAGATCTTTCATCTGGAAATGGTTCTTCAACCATACTTTTACCGAAGTTAAGAGAGGTATGTCATTCCCAATCAGGAGTATGTCATCAACATATAATATTAGGAAGACAATCTTCCTCCCACTCGACTTGATATATAGACATGGTTCCTCGATCGATCGAGTAAATCCATTCTCTTTTATCACTTGGTCGAAACGATGATTCCAACTCCGAGAAGCTTGCTTAAGTCCATAAATGGAACGCTTAAGCTTGCATACTTTCTTAGGATGTTTAGGATCGATGAAACCTTCGGGTTGTACCATGTACAACTCTTCCTCCAAATAACCGTTTAAGAAGGCGGTTTTCACATCCATCTGCCAAATTTCATAGTCATGAAAAGCGGCAATCGCTAAGATAATCCGAATGGAACGCAGCATGACTACGGGTGCAAAAATTTCATCGTAGTGCAAACCTGGCACTTGGGTGAAACCTTTAGCAACTAATCGTGCTTTATAGATATCTTGTTGACCTTCCACAGAATGATTTATCTTGTAAAGCCATTTGCATTGAAGGGGACGAACCTTAGCAGGCAAGTCAACAAGATCCCATACGTTGTTCTCATACATGGAGTCCATCTCGGATTGCATGGCCTCAAGCCATAGCTTTGAGTCGAAACTAGTCATGGCACCTTTATAGGTTGCGGGTTCACTACGCGTTAAGAGCAGAATGTCATCTATGTCATGTTCCTCGACCATACCTATGTATCTGTCCGGAGGAATAGAGACTCTTCCCGACCTCCTAGGTTCCTCAGGAAGACTAACCGCAGCCGGGATTGAAGGAACTGGTTCCTCCAATGGTTGCTCGGCATTTGGTTCTGGAATCTCCGACAGCTCGAAGGTTCTATTACTCTTCGCGTTCTCGAGAAACTTCTTCTCTAAGAACGTCGCACTAGCCGCAACAAATACACGTTGTTCGGTTGGCGAATAGAAGTAATGACCAAATGTTCCTTTAGGATAACCTATAAAGTATGTCTTGACCGATCGCGGACCGAGCTTATCCTCGTGTCTCCACTTGACATATGCCTCGCAGCCCCAAACCTGTATAAAGGACAAGTTGGGGACCGTTCCCTTCCATAGTTCATATGGTGTCTTGTCAACAGCTTTAGACGGACTTCGGTTAAGTATTAGAGCAGCTGACAGAAGAGCATAACCCCATAATGAATCAGGCAATACGGTGTGACTCATCATGGATCGAATCATATCAAGTAGTGTTCGATTTCTCCGTTCGGACACACCATTCAACTGAGGTGTTCCAGGTGGAGTTAACTGTAAGGCAATCCCACAGTCCTTAAGGTGTTGATCAAACTCGTGTGAAAGATACTCGCCACCACGATCTGATCATATTGTTTTAATCTTTCTACCCAGTTGGTTCTGTACCCGATTCTGGTATTCTTTGAATTTCTCAAAGGACTCACTTTTATGGTTCATTAAGTAGACATAGCCATATCTACTTAAATCGTCCGTGAAAGTGATAAAATACCTATAGCCTTCTCGTGCGGTGATTGACATAGGTCCACACACATCCGTATGTATGAGTCTTAATAGGTCAGCAGCACGCATTCCAACACCTTTGAAGGAAATTCGAGTCATCTTACCAATGAGACATGATTCACACGTGCCAAATGATTGAAAATCAAAGGCCGAGATAGCTTCATTCTTTATGAGCTGTTTAACGCGTTTCTCATTAATGTGTCACATACGGCAGTGCCATAGATAAGTTCGATCTTTTTCACCAACCTTTAACTTTTTATTCATTACGTGCAATATTTCAGTGGTCTGATCTAAAACATAAATTCCACTCATGGAGACTGCCTTGCCATAAATCATATCGTGTAATGAGAAAATGCAGCTATTATTCTCTATTACAAATGAAAAACCAAGTTTGTCAAGCGCAGAAACTGAAATAATGTTTTTGGATAGATGGGTACATAATAGCGATTATATAAAAATAACTCAAATCCGCTAGGAAGCTGGATCACATATGTTCCCCTCGAGACGGCAGCCACTCGTGCTCCATTCCCGACACGCAGGTCCACCTCACCCTTTACGAGGGGTTCGATGTTTCGGAGCCCCTGCACATGATTGCACAGATGAGAACCACAACCAGTATCTAGTACCCAAGTTCCGTAACTTGCGTGGTTAATCTCAATCATATGAATAAAAGAAGAAGAAGTAGACATACCAACAGGAGTAACGCGACCTGCTTTTATGTCCACATGGTATACAGGACATGTACGCCTCCAATGCCCAGTCTTGTGGCAATGATGGCATTCCATGTTACCGGTCTTGCTCTTTGTCGCGCCTAGTGAGGTGCTCGACTCACCAGGCCCACTCTTACCCGATCCCGACTTCTTAAACTTCGGTTTACCTACTGCTAGGTCTGCCTGAGCTTTGCCCTTACCCTTGCTTTGACACCCTCATTTTTAACGTTAAATAAACACGTAAATTCTATAGAAAAACTGACAGGATATATTTGTAATCGGTTCGACTAGATAAAAATCTGTAATTTTAAAAACTTTTCTAAACCATTCACAAACACTTCCAAATGAAGAGTGCCAAAACCTGCAAATCTAACAAACGAATTTACATAACATAGCTAAAGTTGCGAGAATAAAGTGATACAAACCAAAGTAAAAGAGGGAGACATATGTCCCTTCAAAATATAAACACAACTAAATGTTTAAAGGTTTACTATAAAATATAACCAAACTAAGTCCAAGGTTCTTTTGCTCACTAGCTCGTCTGTGTACCCCATCTAATCATCATCAACCTGTCAATCGCATTTTATACAAACACGAAAGCCACAATTCAGTGGAGAGTAACTTCGAGTCCTCCCAGCCACGAAATGTCATATTTAATGTAACATGTAATGTAAAATGTAAACAACATCATAAATCAATTAACTATCGAGTATTCTAACATATGAACACTAAACTGACCAAATTAAACTATCATGTGAAACATATAACAAGCAGTAATCCAAACTTTATCAATTGTAACCGGCTTGCATCTCACCTATTACAATTCATAAAATCACCATACAAGAAAGGGCAATATATCAAAGACAGGCATAAGTTCTTAGCATCGTCAATAGTCACTCTGTAACTCGAGTCTATACCACGAGGTAGGGAAGGTAATCGAACCGGTATCTTGGCTCGAGGTTCTATCAAAACATGGCCAAGATACAACACAACCCTAGCCTAAAATCTCTTGAGACCTAGACATGCGGATACACACCACCGCACCCAAGACCCACAATTTTTCTAAAACAAAGTGAGTACCCTAAGGAGTCCACCAAAGGGTTGGCTAGTACTTAAGCTGACCACTTACCCTCAAAATAAGTAACGAGGTCATGCCCCAACTTGGATATAATCCCACCAAGTCAGGAACACAAAGGCTATTAAGCAGTGAACATATACTCGTCAAAGACTAAAAAGACCTATCTATGACAAACACAACAACCTGCAAGAAGTATTCAATACCAAATTCCATTTCAAGCAATATTAACAATATTAAAGGTTTCAGGGAATCTAGGGCCGTTTCTACAATATAAGAAACCATTCAATTCAACCAACAACACATGTGAACTAAAAACATAATAAATGGCCTAAAACAAGAATAAGGCCAATTATCCATTTTTCACAATAATTTTCATCCAACCGAATTTTTACCCGCAACCCCGATCCTGCGACAGTGCGGGTTCAATCGCATGGTGACCAATCACACAATTGATCGACATCGATTGGTCAAAGGGACTAAGGCTCAGTTTTCGGCACAATCATCCAAACATTACAATTTTCGCTATAAAATTCATTTTAAGCATATTCATTACAATTTCATATTATAACCTATCCTAACATGTGCCAACTACCAATATAAACATAACTTTACCATCAACATTATATTTACTACCAACATTATTCATTTCATAAGACTACCCATATGTTACTTATACTAAATATAACATTAATACGCCCGAAACGACGAACAACATATGAAAAACCGCGAAACAAGCAACGGGCCGACCCGGGCCAACCCAGGGCCTGCCGTGGGCCTGCCTGGGCCTGCTGGCCGCCACCTCCACTACCTCCGTTTCTCCATTTTTGTTCATTTTAACATCGTTTTAAACATCAATTAATCATTCCCAATTCATTTCCATACTAATATGTGAACTTAAACTAACAAAAGACATGAATTAGACATGAATTTAACCCATATTATCATGTGAAATAAACCACTCAATTAACAATCACAAAATCATACAAAAAGCAAAGAATGTGACATTAATTCGTCGAGTAACTCGAAATATGTTACCTTTAGCAACAAAATGAGCAATTAGCACCTTGAACACCAAACCCTAATATGCAAACTAGCCACTATCTTCAACTATATACGAGTCTCCAAACTCGTCTTCTAAATCTTCACCTAAATAAACAATAAAAACACATTTATAAGTACTAATAATCAAAACCCTAAAAATGGTGGACAAAATAAATTTAGGGCAAATGAATTTAATACATACTAGGATGTTGGAAATGAAGAGAGGATTCCAAATATGTAATCCTTATGAAATTTGGAGTAGAAACGAGTGAATTATGATGAAAATTAGCTTAAAAAGGTAAGAAAATGGTGTTTTATGTTTAGAAAGCTTTAGAACATTCAAGGGAGATGAAGTTGGAAAAGAAAAATGCAAAGGGAAGGTGAAGGAAGGGTGTGGCGTGGCTAGGAGAAAGGAGACGGGATTTTTCCCGCGGAATTTCATTAGTCGGTTTTGGCTCGTTTCGCCGATAATTAGAACCGTTTGTCAAATGCAAATTTCGACGATGCCAAAGTTCTTAAACACGAGATTACAAGAATATTGAGTACTCATATGACCCATTTCCAAAATCGTTTGCCCAATTTTCAATAGAATTGCCATTTTTCCCGATACGCCCTTATTTCGAAATAAAAGGTTTTTACATGGTTTAAACTATTTTTAAACATTTCGAAACTATCAAATTTAATAATTTACTTCAAAATATAATAGAATTACATTTTGTTGAATTATTATTACTTCAAATACATTAATATTAAATTCAACTTGATTAATAAATTACTTTCGCAAAATAATAACGGTCCGAAATTACGGGGTGTTACAATCACCCCTCCTTTTAAAAAGTTTCGTCCTCGAAACTTAGAAGGAGAAATTATAGTAAACAACATCTTAATAATATAATCATAAGAAAAATATAGGTATCTTTTCAATGAAACGGTGATACTCTTGTTGATCAGACAAGAACATCCACATTCATATCAAGATATAAAAAAAAAATATTTCTACACCAATAAATGAGAAAACCCATTATTGGGACGTTAACACTCATTAATGTTAAAACCATTAAAAATCATAAAAGCCTTTCAAAATTTTAGTTTAAAATTCTATAATAAGAATAATATCTTTACTAATTATAATTAAATACGGTCTAGTAACGCGGAAAAAGAGTAAGAAAAAGGAATACCTTACGAGAATAAATCAGGATATTTAGCTAACATAGAAGCTTCAGTCTCCCAAGTCTCTTCTTCGACATTTCCACAACGCCAAAGAACACGGACTAGAGGTACAACTTTGCTCCTAAGTTGCTTGTTGGCTTTTTCAAGAATCCGAATTGGCCTTTCTTCAACCGCCAAGTTAGGCTCCAATTCAAGAATCTCTTCTTGGATGATATGGCTAGGGTCACTAATGTAATTCCTCAATTGAGAAACATGGAAGACATTGTGAACCTTGCTCAGATATGGGGGCAATTCTAAACGATAAGCAGCAGGACCAATCTTTTCAATCACCCGGAAAGGTCCAATATATTTAGGGCTCAGCTTCCCTTTTACGCCAAACCGTTTCACCCCTTTCATAGGTGACACTTTAAGGAACACTTGATCATCAACCTCAAAAGAAAGTGGTCGACGACGGACATCAGCATATGATTTTTGACGGTCCTGAGCGGCTTTCATCCGCTCCCGAATGATTTTAACTTGTTCAATGGACTCGGTCACCAAATCAGGTCCTAACATTGGAACATTTGGGGTTTGATCCCAACAGACTGGAGTACGGCATTTTCTACCGTACAGAGCTTCATATGGTGCCATTTTAATGGAGACTTGATAGCTGTTGTTGTAACAGAACTCAACCAGAGGTAAACATTTCTCCCAGGAAGTTTGGAAATCTAAGGCACAGGCAGGAAGAAGATCCTCTAAAGTTTGAATTGTTCTCTCGGTTTGACCATCAGTGGCGGCGTGAAAAGCAGTGCTCATCAATAGTTTACTACCCAAGGCCTCCTGTAATGCAGTCCAGAAACGAGAACAAAATCGAGGGTCCCGATCTGAAACTATATATTTAGGAACCCCATGATAGCGCACTACCTCATCCACGTAGACACGAGCTAGAACTTCTAAACTCCAGGTCTCTTTGATAGGAATAAACCGAGCACACTTAGTCAATCGGTCCACAACCACCCAAACAGCATTCTTCCCAGTGGAAGTCCTGGGTAAGGCCATCACAAAATCCATGGAAATAGACTCCCATTTCCAAAGAGGAACATCCAAGGGTTGAAGCAAACCCCCGGGCTTTTGATGCTCTATCTTTACTTTCCGGGGTGAGGCATTTCTTGACATACTCCATAACTTCAATCTTCATCCTAGGCCACCAGAATTGTAATCTCAAATCTTTGTACATTTTGGTACCTCCCGGATGAACGGAGTAAGGAGAGAGGTGTGCTTCATCAAGAATTCTTTTTCTCAAATCAGCTGCCTTCGGAACATAGATTCTACCTTGATAACGAAGATACCCTTCATCATCAATCTTACAATCCTTAGCTTGCCCAAGTTGAATTTTAGCTTGAATGGATTTGAAGGTAGGATCATCGAAAAGGCAAGCACGGATCTCACGGTAGAAGTCAGGTTCGGCGGACATGGCATTAAGATGATTAGAGCCCCTTTTAACAAGGCTTATTCCCAATTTTTGAAGTTCTAAAGCAAGTTCAAGAGGAAATTCCCGAAAAGAATTCAAAGAATGACAGGACTTTTTGCTAAGAGCATCGGCCACCACATTAGCTTTTCCTTCGTGATAAATTAGATCGGCATCATAGTCATTCACCAATTCCAACCATCTTCTTTGCCTCATGTTCAGATCTTTTTGGGTAAAGAGGTATTTCAGGCTTTTGTGGTCGGTGTAGATGTTGCAATGGACTCCAATAAGGTAGTGTCTCCTAATCTTCAAAGCATGCACCACCGCAGCTAATTCAAGATCATGAGTCGGGTAGTTAACTTCTTGAACTCTAAGCTGTCGAGAGGCATACGCAATGACTCTCCCTTTTTGCATCAAGACACAACCTATACCATGCTTAGAAGCATCACAGTAAACATCAAAGTCCACTTCTTCTTCAGGTAAGGTCAACACCGGAGCGGTAGTTAACCTCTTTTTCAATTCCTGAAAGGCATTTTCACACTCCTCAGACCACACAAATTTGGACTCTTTCTTCAGCAACTGAGTCATCGGCCTAGCAATCTTTGAAAAATCCTTCACAAACCGCCGATAATAACCCGCCAAGCCAAGGAAACTACGGATTTCCGAAACATTGGTCGAACTTTTCCAATTAACAACGGCTTCAATTTTGGCAGGATCCACCATAACGCCCTCTTTTGAAATGACGTGCCCAAGGAAGGTCACTTTAGGTAACCAGAACTCACACTTAGAGAATTTAGCATACCATTTTTCACGGCGCAAAATCTCCAAAATAGCAAGAAGGTGTTTGGCATGTTCTTCTTCAGATTTAGAATAGATCAAGATGTCATCAATGAACACCACAACGCATTTGTCAAGGTGTTCTCTGAAAGTACGGTTCATCTGATCCATGAATACTGCTGGAGCATTGGTCAATCCGAATGGCATCACCGTAAACTCGAAATGACCATATCTCGTACTGAAGGCGGTTTTAGGAATGTCAGCTTCTCGGACTGGAATCTGATGATAGCCCGAACGAAGATCAATTTTAGAGAAAGTGGAAGCACCTCGGAGTTGGTCGAAAAGATCATCAATTCTAGGAAGAGGATATTTATTCTTGATAGTAACCCGGTTAAGTTCACGATAATCTATGCATAATCGCATAGATCCATCCTTCTTTCTTACAAAGAGAACAGGAGCACCCCAAGGTGAAGAGCTAGGTCGGATAAAACCTTTGGCAATCAAATCATCCAGCTGAATCTTCAGCTCTTTCATTTCAGACGGTGCCAGCCTATAAGGAGCTTTAGCAATAGGGCGGTACCGGGAATAAGATCAATAGTAAATTCAACTTCCCTTCCGGGAGGAATTCCGGTAGCTCATCGGGAAAAACATCGGAAATTCACATACCACAGGAACATTCTCTTTAGAAGGCAGAGAGGAAGAATCTGAAGGAGTCACCATACACAAGAAGGCTTGATGACCCTTTTTCATCGCATTAACAAACTTCATAGCAGAAATTAATTTAGCACCGGTTTGTCTTTTAACCACCTGATAAGACACACGGTGACCTGAAGGGCTTGTAAGAATTATTTTCTGATCCCGACATTCAAATCGAGCATGATAAGTATGTAACCAATCCATGCCCAAAATGACATCAAATTCTTCAAGCGGAAATCGGAAGAGATTTGCTGGAAATATAGATCCCGCGATAGAAATAGGAACTCTCGGATAGATTTTAGAACAGGAGAAGACATCACCAGAGGGTAAGGATATAGATGTGCTTTCTTCATGTGATGATTCAAGTGATAACTTATCGGAGAGTTTCATTGAAATAAAAGATAAAGAGGCACCCGTATCAAATAGTACCAAACAAGGAGCATTAAAAATAGGAAATGTACCAGTAATGATATCAGGGTGTGCCTCAGCTTCTGCTCGGCTCATGACGAAAATCCGGCCTTTCGGCCTCTCTGGGGCAGCAGGAGTAGTAGGAGCCGTCACCTTCTTCTCCGGGCAAACATTAGCCTTGTGGCCCGGTTTGTTGCAAGAAAAGCATATGATATGATCAACGAAGTATTTACTAGGATGTGCTTGTTTCTTGCAGTTATAGCACACTCGGTCTTTAGCACCTTTATTGTTGCTAAGAGCTGAAGATTGACCACCCCGGTTAACTTGCACAGTAGGATCAAATCTCCTCTTGTTTGGGTAAGAGGCAGAAGAGGTGAACCTGGGTGAAGGAGCATAGGGCCTAGAAGATGGGTATAAAGGCCTCTTGCCAAGACTGGAACTGGTTGCACGAGCTTCATTTTCAATGTCTTTCAGGGAATTCTCAGCCCATAAAGCATCATTGTAAATTGAAACAAAGCTGGTGGAGTCCCGTCGGACCATGCTTTTGATTTTAGGAGAGAGCTTTTCAAGATAAAAGAAGGCTTTTTCATTGTCATCCTTCACCAATCTAGTAGCATAATGAGCCAACTAGTTGTATTTATCAGTGAAGGCCTGAACAGGAAGGCTTCCTTGCTTTAATTCCATGAATTCCTTCAACTTCTGTTGTTTAAGTTCTTGCGGATAGAATCGGGCCTCCACTAATTCCTTGAAACGTTCCCAGTCAAAACCCGGTTCAGATGAAACAGTAGGCCCAGTCATAGACCACCATCGATCTGCTTCTCGTACTAGGAAGTGAGATGCCCGCTTCACTTTATGTTCCTTCTGAACATCATACAACGAAAAGCTTTTCTCTAACTCTCGAAACCACCCCACAAGAGCAACTGGATCAATTTCTCCACCATAAGTGGGAGTGTTGTTTCGGGTTAATTGATTAGCCACCCAAGTATAGGTGCCTGGAGTACCCTCAGGAGGCGGAGGAGGAGGAGGAGGAGGAGGAGGAGCTTGTTGATTCTGCTGATTTTGTTGGTTTTGGAGGATTAGAGTAAGAGCTTGTAAAATAGCATCATCAACTCTCCTTGGTGGAGCCATCTAGCAAAAGAGAAAATTTAATTAGTACCTAACAATTAGCAATCACAAACAGGCTACTACATAAAATCCTAAATCTACCCATCCTACCCATCTCTCAAGTTTATTATTTTAAGGTCAAGTGATTTTAAGTGGGGTGCACAAACGTGCGTCGGGAGCAACAAGCTCTGATACCAACTGTGACACCCTCACTTTTAACGTTAAATAAACACGTAAATTCTATAGAAAAACTGACAGGATATATTTGTAATTGGTTCGACTAGATAAAAACCTGTAATTTTAAAAACTTTTCTAAACCATTCACAAACACTTCCAAATGAAGAGTGCCAAAACCTGCAAATCTAACAAACGAATTTACATAACATAGCTAAAGTCGCGAGAATAAAGTGATACAAACCAAAGTAAAAGAGGGAGACATATGTCCCTTCAAAATATAAACACAACCAAATGTTTAAAGGTTTACTACAAAATATAACCAAACTAAGTCCAAGGTTCTTTTGCTCACTAGCTCGTCTGTGTACCCCATCTAATCATCATCAACCTGTCAATCGCATTTTATACAAACACGAAAGCCACAATTCAGTGGGGAGTAACTTCGAGTCCTCCCAGCCACGAAATGTCATATTTAATGTAACATGTAATGTAAAATGTAAACAACATCATAAATCAATTAACTATCGAGTATTCTAACATATGAACACTAAACTGACCAAATTAAACTATCATGTGAAACATATAACAAGCAGTAATCCAAATGTTATCAATTGTAACCGGCTTGCATCTCACCTATTACAATTCATAAAATCACCATACAAGAAAGGGCAATATATCAAAGACAGGCATAAGTTCTTAGCATCGTCAATAGTCACTCTGTAACTCGAGTCTATACCACGAGGTAGGGAAGGTAATCGAACCGGTATCTTGGCTCAGAGGTTCTATCAAAACATGGCCAAGACACAACACAACCCTAGCCTAAAATCTGCGCAGACCTAGACATGCGGATACACACCACCGCACCCAAGACCCACAATTTTTCTAAAACAAAGTGAGTACCCTAAGGAGTCCACCAAAGGGTTGGCTAGTACTTAAGCTGACCACTTACCCTCAAAATAAGTAACGAGGTCATGCCCCAACTCGGATATAATCCCACCAAGTCAGGAACACAAAGGCTATTAAGCAGTGAACATATACTCGTCAAAGACTATAAAGACCTATCTATGACAAACACAACAACCTGTAAGAAGTATTCAATACCAAATTCCATTTCAAGCAATATTAACAATATTAAAGGTTTCAGGGAATCTAGGGCCGTTTCTACAATATAAGAAACCATTCAATTCAACCAACAACACATGTGAACTAAAAACATAATAAATGGCCTAAAACAAGAATAAGGCCAATTATCCATTTTTCACAATAATTTTCATCCAACCGAATTTTTACCCGCAACCCCAGTCCTGCGACAGGTACGGGTTCAATCGCGGCTGACCAATCACACAATTGACTGACATCGATTCAGTCAAAGGGACTAAGGCTCAGTTTTCGGCACAATCATCCAAACATTACAATTTTCGCTATAAAATTCATTTTAAGCCTATTCATTACAATTTCATATTATAACCTATCCTAACATGTGCCAACTACCAATATAAACATAACTTTACCATCAACATTATATTTACTACCAACATTATTCATTTCATAAGACTACCCATATGTTACTTATACTAAATATAACATTAATACGCCCGAAACGACGAACAACACATGAAAAACCGCGAAACAAGCAACGGGCCGACCCGGGCCAACCCAGGGCCTGCCGTGGGCCTGCCTGGGCCTGCCGAGCCTGCTGGCCGCCACCCCCACTACCTCCGTTTCTCCATTTTTGTTCATTTTAACATCGTTTTAAACATCAATTAATCATTCCCAATTCATTTCCATACTAATATGTGAACTTAAACTAACAAAAGACATGAATTAGACATGACATTAACCCATATTATCATGTGAAATAAACCACTCAATTAACAATCACAAAATCATACAAAAAGCAAAGAATGTGACATTAATTCGTGGAGTAACTCGAAATATGTTACCTTTAGCAACAAAATGAGCAATTAGCACCTTGAACACCAAACCCTAATATGCAAACTAGCCACTATCTTCAACTATATACGAGTCTCCAAACTCGTCTTCTAAATCTTCACCTAAATAAACAATAAAAACACATTTATAAGTACTAATAATCAAAACCCTAAAAATGGTGGACAAAATAAATTTAGGGCAAATGAAGTTAATACATACTAGGATGTTGGAAATGAAGAGAGGATTCCAAATATGTAATCCTTATGAAATTTGGAGTAGAAACGAGTGAATTATGATGAAAACTAGCTTAAAAAGGTAAGAAAATGGTGTTTTATGTTTAGAAAGCTTTAGAACATTCAAGGGAGATGAAGTTGGAAAAGAAAAATGCAAAGGGAAGGTGAAGGAAGGGTGTGGCGTGGCTAGGAGAAAGGAGACGGGATTTTTCCCGCGGAATTTCATTAGTCGGTTTTTGCTCGTTTCGCCGATAGTTAGAACCGTTTGTCAAATGCAAATTCCGACGATGCCAAAGTTCTTAAACACGAGATTACAAGAAGATTGAGTACTCATATGACCCATTTCCAAAATCGTTTGCCCAATTTTCAAAAGAATTGCCATTTTTCCCGATATGCCCTTATTTCGAAATAAAAGGTTTTTACATGGTTTAAACTATTTTTAAACATTTCAAAACTATCAAATTAAATAATTTACTTCAAAATATAATAGAATTACATTTCGTTGAATTATTATTACTTCAAATACATTAATATTAAATTCAACTTGATTAATAAATTACTTTCGCAAAATAATAACGGTCCGAAATTACGGGGTGTTACACTTGCCCTTGTTTGACACAACGAGAACATCCTGTTTCAGGCTCCCACTAAACTTCATGTCCTTCTCGGTCTGTACGAGAAGGGAGTGTAGTGCATGAGGACTTTTCTTCAAATCATTCATATAGTAATTGGCTCTAAAGAACGCAAAACCATCGTGGAGTGAATGAAGCATGCGGTCAATCACGATGTTCTCACTGATCTTACAATCAAGTGCCTCCAGTTTCTCGACATTCTCAATCATGCTGAGAATGTGTGGGCTAACCGGTTGGCCCTTCTGGAGTTTCGCCTCAAAGAAGCGGCAGGTATGCTCATAGGTCACGATTCTCGGTGCTTTTGGGAATTCCTTAGTGAGCGTGGTGAAAATCTTGTTTGCACCTTGGGCTATGAAGCGTTTCTGCAAATTGGATTCCATTGCAAAAATGAGTACGTTTTTTATCGCACCCGCTTCCATGACAAAATCGCTATACGTGGCGATCTCGTTAGCTCCAGCCGTGGGGCCTGGGTTTGGCGGGATGGGCTCTATCAGATATTTGAGCTTCCCGTCAGCGATGGCAGCATTCCGTAATGCCACCTCCCAGTCCGCGAAGTTTGATCCATCATTCTTCAGTCGAGTGGACTGAGTCATCTGATTCATGAAGATCCGAAGCCAGGACTCACGGTCCAATGTGGCACTTGGCATTGGGTCGTTCATACGGCCAGCCATTTTGTTATTTGCAGTTTAAATGATGGTGTTCTACACTGAAAAAGAAAGAAAAACAAAACAAAATAAGCAACTCATCGAGGTGATTTAAGTCTAATTAAAATTCATTTTAACGTGTAGACTCATTGCACTTGTATAATCGATCTACCTCAAGAATTATACAAATGATCCCAAGACTCAATTTCTGTAAATTGATAAGCCAACTGTTTGGCTAGTTCTATCGTTAGAACTCTCGGTCGATAGATTTTCGTAAATCCTATCTGTAGTCCACCATAATCACAGGATCGTACGAGTGACAATAGTGTTGAGATAAAATAGGTCAATCAGTTCCAACTTACCCGACGTAGAAGGGGTCATTTTATGCCTACCGACAAAGAAGGGATTCATTAGAGTTTGACCTATAAAGACTGTTCTCAATTTTTTGGTTATACGAGGAAGATCCCATCAACTTAGTTTTAATTCATTTAAAGTGAACGAAAGTCTAGCATTACGTGAATGAATTAACTTAGGTGATGGCTTATTAATTCCGTGTGACATCTGTATGTCATAGAAAACTAACGCGTAACCTCTATATGAGTCAGTTTTCATGCGAATATTAGGTGGTTTGGTTTTAGGCGGAATATGATGCAAACTATCGTTACGATAAAAAACATAAAAAATGCAAAACGTAAATAAAAGTCCTAGTGTGGCCTATCCTAGCAAAAAAAACATAATACAACTTTGGAATCCACCGTTGGACCCGCGAAGCTTGTCTTGATGTTCCATCTTGATCCATGCAGCGGGAGTGAGCATCCGATCTCCATCTTTGGTCTTCTCAAAATTACAATTTAAAATTTACAAAAATATAAACCTATTTACATTCTAAATTAAAACTGTAATTACAATGAAAAATCCAAAACGGAGATGCGAGATCTCAAAATACAATCAAGACCGTGTTCCATCATTACGGTAACACGTTCTACTAAGACCACACTAAGTTACAACCGTTTGTAAAATTAAATGCGTAATAAAAACATTCATGGCATTCAAAAGTAACGATAAATAAAAGATGCATCAACTAAAACAAAAATTTATTCGTGACATAATTCCGTAATTATGTTAAATTTATCCAAACCACCTTTTAACGCTTAAAATTATATGACAAAACCGCTTTTATCAACTTAATTTTAATTCATTACAATTCGTTACTTTAAACCGCTTTAAAATAACTAAATGGTACGTGTGTGAACCGTTTCACAATCAAGCGAGTGGACAAAATCCGTATTATGTACATATTAGGCCGAGAAAAAAAATAAAACACAATTTTTTTGTTTTTTTTCTTTTCAGCGCGGCCAGAACAAAAAAGGGCTCGATCGACTGATACTGCCAGTCGATCGAGTGGTTTGCCAAATAGAAAGTGCCCGATCGACTGAACTCGAGGTCGATCGAGTACTTTTATTAGCAACGCTGTTCGATCGAGTACGAGGACTTCTCGATCGAACAGTTAGGGTTTTAGACCTAATTCGTATAAAATTAAATCTACAATTGACAAAACCTTAACATATTGCTATAATTATCGTTTAAAATAACAATATGCAAAGAACAAATCGAAAAATAAAACCAATCGATCGAGACACTAAAGTCCTCGATCGACTGATCAGCCGTGAGCATACATGGCACGGTTTTCAAGACAAAAAAATATCGATTCAAATCGTTTTATGAAAATCACAATGAAAAATACACGTGGCCTCGCTCTGATACCACTTGTAGGGTAATATCCGTATAAAACCCCTTAAAATTAAGGACTATAACGTAATTTACCATGTGATTAATTGTCATAAACGAAAAAAACAAGAGAAACAATAAAAGAATGAGAATCAAGCTCGGGTCCTATGAAAATCGGCCTAAGAACAGAAATCAACGTAGATTTCCTCCTAATTGTTGCACCCAAGATCGTCTGAGACTATGCCCCTTGTGCTAGAAATTGCTCTCTGATTGCCTTGCAATATTGAGAGAGCTTTTGTGAGGTTTTTGATGTGAGATCTAGAATTTCAGAGAAAAATACTCTAAAACCCTAATTTTTCTTCAAATGAAAAATGATTAGGTCAAAAGGAGAGAAGGACTCTCCTTTTGTTCTTCTCGGCCAACCGTGAGCTCAAGGGGGGAGTGGGCTTTCCACTTTCTCCTTATTTAACACGTGGTCCGACTCGTTTTGCTAAAATGTATATGACGGGTTTTAATTATAAATCGTCATCCTATATCGGATATTAAAATATCGACTAGTAACATGAATCAGTCGACATATTATTATTTATTCGACAATGACAATATTGTATAATTAATCAATTCAATATACATTAATTAAATATAACCGTTTATATTCAATTTACGAATTAACCGCTTAATTCACCTTAGCCAGTATTATTTAATCCGTATTAAATAAATATCTCAACATCGCGTTTGACTAATTATTAGTCAATAACTCTGACTAACCGCTTAGTCATATTAGGCATCAACATGACTGTATTTTCATACCGTCACATCTCTCAAACGTATCCTATAGGTGTGACTTTTAGAGACCAGTTGATCACCGCCATCTATATGACAATAACGTCAAACTTATCTAGCAAGCCAACTGTTATTGATAAACGTGGACCAACTGATAATAATACAAAAGTATACCTTTTGATCCTTTTAGAGATTTATATGTCATTGCACTAACTGTGGAGGACATCAGCCCCAACAAGCTCCCACCTGTCCGTACAAGTGTACGTGCAATAACGTTATCCGCACTAACTGGAGGTCACCGGCTCCAACACGATGATCGGAGAAGACGATCGGAAATGGCGACGATCGGAAACGGGGATGATGAGGGACGAAGAGAGAGAAGAAGATGAGTGAGAAAGGGAAAATTGGGAAATGAATGAAGTTGAAGGGTTTGGGGAGTTGAGCGCGTCAAATTGTAATATTATTAGTATTATTAATTAGTAATGTTAATATTAGTAGTATTATTAGTGGTTCTCATGGTTCTCATCATCCTAGTGGTTCTCATATGATCCCGAATATATATATATATATATATATATATATATATATATATATATATATATATATATATATATATATAATGCTTTTTTCGAGTGATATTAGAGCGTTCACATCATCTTTTTTAATTTTAGAAAAGTATATTATGAGATTATCCAAGATTATGACAAATATACTATGTAATATTTTTAATATCATAGCTATATTTTACATAAAAGAATTGTTTGATTATCAATATCAATCTAACCAAAAGGTATAATGCAAAACATTTAGAAACTTGGATATTTGGATTCATAGCGAAAAATTCTTTCATTTAAGTATAAATTTCGTATTATTTACTACTTTCTCCCTTGCATTAAATTGTTTACATTTACATTTTGCACAAATACGAAAAAAATGTGGTATCTCTATTTTTTGTATGTTTACCTACATAACTATTCTCATGTAAGCCCCTCATAGTTTGGTACCCACCCATCAAAAGGTATAAAAGTAAACAAGGGTATGTGGGTCATTTAATTAATAAAAAAATATCTATATATAGAAACGTAGACAGTCAAACGGAACGGGGTAAAATATAAAACGTAAACAATTCAATGGTATGAACGAAGTATTATTATTTTCTCATATTTTAATTTTGATAAAAGATGGTGTAATTCTTAATATGTTATTTGTTAAGATGCTAATAATATATTTTAATTAAGATAATTACATGTTAAGATGCTAATAAAGGAAATATTTACTTCAATATTTCTCTAAGTATGGTAATAATGAGTTTGGACTTCAATTTCTCATGATATATTGATGTAAATATTTCCTTTATTAGCATCTTAGTATGTGTCTATCGGCACATTTTAGAAAAACCTTAATTAAAAATTAATTAATTTAGAAAAATATCCTAAATAATATTTGTCGATATAAAAAATATAGTGGAAAATATTTTAATTATTATTATAATTAAAATATAATTTATATGTCCTATATTATATTCAATATTTATAATATTTATATAATTTATATAATTTTTTTTGCATTTCATTTGACAAAAATGTATCGTAAAAAAGATAACGAAAATAATATAATTATATTGGTGGAAAAAAAATGTTATCATTAGATTATAAATATCATATTATTTGCACATATTTAAATTATGATAAAAAATAGAAATAAAAACGTACGAATATTAATAGATGGCATATAACGATTATATATAAGTTGTAATTACCCGTTTTCGGAATTTGGACTGGATGTCGAACTAGGTGCGAAAAAGAAAGATGGCGTATTTCTTAGCATGTTATTTGTCCCACATTGAAAAATAATGCAGGTTTGGTAAATATATTACATATAAATAGTAGAATTATCCCACATCGAAAAATTAGCATAAGATGAGGTGATTCTATGATTATAAATAGAAGACATCATTGGAACTTAAGTATCAACCAAAAATCTTTTGAGTCTCTTAAGTATTATGTTAGATTTTAAGAGTTTGTATCATTCTCTCCACAATATGATATAATTTTCTATATTATATTTAAGTAGAGATGTTTATAATTTTATTTATATAAAAATGTATACATTTCATTTGGGAAAAAATATAGTAAAAAAAAAAAATTATGAAAATTATATAATTAGATTTGTGGTAAAAAAAAAAAGTTATCATTAGAGTATAGATTTCATATCATTTGCACATATTTTAATTATGATAAGAAAACAAATAGAAAAAAAAGCACGAATATTAATAGATAGTATAGTATTTGCTCATTAAAGCGGGTTTGATGTCGAATTAGGTACGAAAAATAAGGTGTACTTCCAAATATATTATTTGTCCCACATTGAAAAATAATGTAGGTGTGATGAATATACTACCTATAAATAGTTGATTGTCTCACATCAAAAGATTATCATAAGGTGGGTGATCCCATGACTGTAAAATAAGAGAGTCATTTCACTTAGGTATTAATCCAAAATCTTTTGAGTCTCTCAATCTCTCAAGTATTATCTTAGAGAGATCTTATAAGAGTGTATTAACGGCACGCGTCAGTTACAACAATAACATAAAAATATTAATAAGCCTTACAACATTTTTTTCGTTAACAAAGTGTTTTAACTTTTATTTCAATCTTTTATTTTATTTGAAAAAAAAATATTTTAATCACATATAACAAATAATTAAACATATGTTGTAATATTATAACTAAGTTAATTATCCCGTTGCTATGCACGGATGTCAAACTAGTCTTTTAGTATATGGAGGATTTTTAATGGGGTGGTACCGAAATGCAGCCTATCACAATTCTAATTAATTAAATAAAACACAAACTTTTGTACTTTTGATTAGCTTTAATTATTTGTATCCGTTTTAAGTTTAAAATGAATTAAATATTATAAATAAGACAAAATATGTGAGAAAAATTTAAAAATTTCTTATATATTCAAGCGGTAGAATACTTGATCTATTTTCAAAGTTTAATACTGGGTACAACAGTGAGTTGGCGTATTTATGGTACATTATTAGTGACATTTGTTCCCAAAAAGTATGATTGATTATTGACATGGGTGAATGAAATCAGTAAGGATCCTCTGTCCCACTTTTATGTCCCATTGTGTGTGCCACTCCACTCACCTTTTGACATATCACTTGTTGCAAAATAAAATATTGCAATAATTATATTAATTTGTTGATGTGTTAGAAGGTGATTGGAGTGACACACATTGAGACACCAAATGGGACAGAGGACCCCCACTCGAATGAAATGGCCTTTGTACATCAAATCAAAACACCATTTCTCGAGACAGCATGGACGCCTCGGTAAAAGTACTCCGATCATTAATAACTTGGCATTAATATTCTTAAGGATTTTTTTTTGTCAAACACAACCTTTACAAAAAACTTTTGCAAAACACTACCTTTAAAAAAAAAAGTTTGTAAAACACAACCTTTAAAAACCAAAAACTTGCGAAACACTACTTTTTGGCCGAATTTCGTCAGTTTAATTCATTTCCGGTGTCATAATAGTTTGCACGCGTCATGTATGTTTGACTTTTTCTGTTATTTTTGTTTTCCCTCCAATTCATCCACCTCTTTCTTAATTTCCCCTCCATTTATCCAACAAACCCTTTATATTAATCCTCCCCCCCCCCCAACAAAATTCAGAGGATAATCACAAGGAATTGGAGTTGTTTATTAATTGGCTGATTCAACTGTAAAATTTTTGGATTGTATAAGGTGATTTAGATCTAAAATTAAGAAGTAAAAATAGAGTGAAATAAAGTGGAGGGAGGAGTTTGGTCATCACACATTCACAAGTGGACCTGGCAAATTGGGTTAACGGGTCGGGTTCGGGTTGGGCCACTTCAGATCATGCTATTTCGGGTTTCTCAAATTTTCGGGTTAGCTCGGGTCGGGCCGGGCCATTCGAATTCCGGGTATGTTTCGGGTTTGTTGGTCGGGTCTGTTTCGGGCCAAGCGGGTCGGGTTATTTTGGGTCGGGTCATTTTCGGGTTAATGATTAAGAGAGAAAAAGGCATTTCAAGTCTTTTGGGGTCAATTAGAATTAAATTTTGTCGGGTCATTTTCGGGTTGAGTGCTTTCAGGTCGGGCATTTCGGGTCGGGTCTGTTACGGGTCCATGAAAGCTCGGGTCATTTTCGGGTCGGGTCGGGTCAATTCGGGCTTCGGGTGTCATTCGGGTGCGGCAGTTCGGGTCGATTTCGAGTCTCGGGTCAACCATTTCGGGCCGGGTTGGTTTTGCCAGGACTATTCACACGTGATAGAGTATTTTTTTGAGAGATGATTGAGTAATTACACAAATTCTCATTTGTGACGGATAGTATCCGTCACAAGCTTGTGACGGGTCAAATAATGCCCACATGGGTTGCTAAAGACAAATGATTTTTAACTCCCTAGGCACTCTATTTTTGTCTTATCTACCCATGTGGGTGATATTTGATCCGTCATAAGTTTGTGACGGATATATCCGTCAGAAGGAGACTTATTGGAGTAATTAATAGTGAGTCATCAACGGATTTTTATTAATTGGGTCAAACTCCGGCCTAAATGTAGTGTTTCGCAACTTTTTGTTTTTTAAAGGTTGTGTTTTACAAACTTTTTTTTTTCTAAAGAGAGTGTTTCGCAAATAGCTTTTTTTAAAGGTTGTGTTTGACAAAAAATCTCATATGCCTTAATGGATTAATTTAACCCAACAGTGTTATACATGTACAAGTACAACTATATAATCAATTCATTACAGATTAAAATATAAATAATATCAAGTACGTATATATACAACCGTTTTATATAGTTTTTGCGATATCTTTCCTTGTTTTCAAAATTCAAAGAGACAATTCTCCTTTCCTGACTTGAAGTCCTTAATCATATGATTCATATCCATCCCTGTGAGTCAATTCTTACAATACAAAACCCTGCAAACCTCACGTATATGGCTAGTAAAAACCCTGCAAACCTCACATAAATGGTGGTAGGCCCAATTTCTGGATATGGGCTGAGCTAGGGAAGTAAGCCAGGGGGCATGATAATCTCGGATGGGGAAACAGGCGAGGGAGAATTTGATTTGGAATGAGGTGCTGACAAGACCACTGGTGGAATAAGGAAGTCCAAGTTGTTACCAAATTCCGAATAAGGAAGTCCAAGATATTACCTAATTCCGAAGACTTGGGGAGCAAGTAGAGAACCCTAGATGCAAAGCTTCCCTATATAAGTGCCATAACGCAAGACGAAAGATTCATTCAGAAATACGCACGAGAAACCCTAGCCTCCAAAGTATCATCGTTTTAGCCTTGTTCCTCGTTGTACTCTCAACCGAATTATAGTGAAAATCTTGGTGGGATTCCGTCTCCCGCCGCGGTTATTTCCCATATCAGGTTTTCCGCGTAACCAAAATTCATTGTGTTCTTTATTTATACTTGCATAAACTCACATATAACTTATTACAGCATGCAAAATATCATCACACATAAATCGTAATATCGATTAGGCAGTAAGACCACTTTAAACCTATTTGGTAGAAATATACCAAAGTAGTTTGGCGCCCACCGTGGGGCATAGTGGTCGTCTCCATTAATAAATATACAAAGGACAACAGCATGTCAGGACACTCGAAAGCAAATCCAGGAAGAACAAACGGCGCTCCTGCAACACGAGCACCACCTCAGCCCACAACAACAACACCCGCAACACCGATGCAGCCACCGATCGTTGTATCTACACAGGGAACAGTTTTAGTACCAGTCATTAAGCAGAGTTCTATTTCGCAGGCAGCGGCGAATCTGCCGCACACTGAAATGACGCAGGTTAGGGATCCAGGTATCAGTCAGAGTAAGCAGAAGATGGGAAAGCTAGAGAAAGGAGCGCAACCTCGGCATCAGGTTCAGAAGCAACCCAGACATCAAGATCTGGCTCTACCAAGTCCCACAAGTATTATGATAAGCGGATTAGACACCCTGGAAAGAACCATCAGGACAATGCAAAGCGAGAATAGAAGCATGAGGTCTCAGATGGAAGTAGAAAACAACTTTCTCTGAGCTAAGATCGATGAGCTGCGGCAGCAAGCTGCTAATCCATAAGCTTGGACGCAAGGCGCCAGATTTGGGGGAGCACCAGCAGGAGATAGTGGTAGAAGGCAGACTCGCCTGCTACCACAAGACATGGTAACCCGGCTAGATATGGAAACTACACAGCAGCAATGGAGAGGCCTGATTCCGACAGGATTGGGGGCACTTACCCCGGATGACGACCAAATGCGCCAAGAACCAATGCCCATATCAGGTACTCTGCCCCCAGATAATTTCTTACATTCTGTCAATCTCTCTAGTGAAGATGTTAGGACACCGCAACACTCACAAGGTCGGTTGGGATCTGCAACCCCATCAGTTGTGAGCCGGTCTTGCGTAGGCCAGAATATGCATGCTTAAGCAGTTCAAGACTGGAAACACCGCCATTACTCGCATCACTGGCGGTTGGACATTAGGACCTAATGAAAACCTGGTGTCCACAACCACTGGCACATGGACAACCAGCAGGAAGGGAAGCCTATGTAGAACACAAGTACCAGGAGTTGCGTAGCCTTCTCAGAAGAGTCCCAGGAATGCCACCACCTATGGAGATTGCAATGCCAGATAGCTACGCTAATTCACCCTTCACTGATGCCATAGCTACTATGGCTTTACCAAAGGGATTCAGCGTCCCAATGATGACTCTTTTCAATGGGACCGCGGATCGGTGTGATCACATCAGCTAGTACAAGCAAAAGATGATAGTGAATACAACAACGAGGGCCTCTAAAGAGGCGTGTATGTGTAAAGAATTTGGGTCAACCTTGTCTGGAGTAGCACTACAATGGTTTGTTAGCCTCCCTAACAAGTCTATATGCTCATTTTCCGACTTGGTCAATGCCTTCAACCAGCAGTTCGCAAGCAGCCGAAGGACTCCGAAGCAACCTAGCAATCTTTATAGGATCGTACAGGAAATTGGGTAGCCAATAAAAGATTATGTTACGAGATTCAACACATAAAAGGTGGCGATATGAGGCTGCGACATGTCAACAACAATTAACGCCTTGCGACAAGCCTTGGACAAAGATTCAGTTTTATATAAGGAGTTGATCATGCATCCCTGAGAGATATTCGAGGAAGTTTAGCAACGCGCAACAACAGCACTAAGGCTGGAGGAAGATATACTATCCAGGAAAGAAACACTAGCCTTCGATAGAACAAGTAAGAAGATTCTCAGAGAGAAAAAAGAAGAGAAAACAAAACCATACAGCAGGCCTAACATCAGCAAAGTGGCAGGAAATTGCAGCAAGGAGATGATTCAAAATACCCTCCCAGGTTAGCTGAATATGGTTTCAATACGTGTATTAAAGGCCTATTGAAGGCATTGAGGGAATTAGGCGATCAAGTAAGGTGGCCTAAACCACCAACAGAAGACAGGCCCAATGACGATAGGGATCGCAGCAAGAGGTGCGAGTATCACCAGGACCGAACGAAGGATTATTTCAGGCTCCGAAAAGAGGTGCGGTTCCAGATACAGAAAGAGAGCTTGGACCACCTATTATCACGTGGGGGCAAGCCGGATAAGAGGGAAATAGAAAACCAGGTACTACCTTCTACTCCACCTATCTGCACCAAGATCATCAACGTGATAACAGGTGGATCCGACTTATCTGGGTTAACTTACTCTTCGGCCAAGAGACAAGCTAGAGAAAGTAAGGGAGACCACTCAGAAACGTCATGCAGGGTAAGCCAGGGTGACTTGCCTATTGTCACATTCGACGAAACTGATACAGGGAATGAAGCAGAGCAGCAACACGACGCCCTCACCATAACTATCTATTGGGAATTGCACCGTAAAAAAGGTATGTGTGGACACTGGAAGCTCCGTAAACCTCATCATGTTTGAAACCCTCAAAATAATGGGCTTCAATAAGGAAAATTTGGTAAAGAAATCTGTGTTATTGGTGGGATTTAGCGGTGAGATAACGCATTCACTAGGCGAGATAACTATTCCAACTTATATAGAGGGAGTCAACAAGCTAGGGAGGCACCTAGTTAGTGAGGGCCCAACCACCTATAACGTCATCCTAGGAAGACCGTGGCTTCATCAAATGAAGGCTATCCCCTCAACATATCATCAATGTCTCTAGTTCCCAACTCCGTGGGGGGGTAGTCAAGGTGAAAGGAGATCGCGAGGAATCCAGAAGCTGTTACAAGCAGGCCCTAAAAGTCACGACCAAGCTCCCTTCATAGCAATTACAGAACCGGTGCACCTCGGAGGAATACAAAGAGCCAGCCTCAGAGGAACTAGACCATGTCCACCTGGATGAGGCGCACCCGGACAGAGCAGTACTAGTTTGAGCAACCTGTATTGGAAAACTTTGGGACCACCTAATTCAGTTTCTTAAAGATAACATGGACTGCTTTTCCTGGTCCCACAATGATATGGTTAGTATAGATCCATCCTTCATCACGCATATGTTAAGTGTGAACCCAGGCTGCACCCCAGTGCAAACAGAGAAGAAGGAAGTTCGCGGCAGAGCAAAATGAGGTCATCAACAACGAAGTAGACAGCCTTCTGGCAGTAGGAAAGATTAGGAAAGTCAGCTATCCTGACTGGCTCTCTAACGTGGTAGTAGTAACCAAAAAGAATGGAAAATGGAGGGTATCTGTAGATTTCACGGATCTGAATAAAGCCTGCCCTAAGGATCCTCTTCCACTTTCGCATATCGATGCAATGGTGGACGCCACGGCTGGGCATGAAACGCTCACTTTCCTAGATGCCTGGAGTGGGTACAACCAGATCAATATGCACCCGCAAGATTAAGAGAATATGACATTCATGTCAGAGTGAGGTATATACTGTTACAATGTAATGCCCTTTGGTCTGAAAAACGATGGCTCCATGATACGTGCATTTTATATAGTCTTTTCGAGCCTTTTTTGCAAGTATATCTATGTAATTTACATAGTGTAAATCTATGAAATTCCCCGAATAGTCTACTTTGGTTTATTTGGTCTTAATTGCAGGAACAGACGTGAAAGTAGCGGAACCATGCCTTTTTCAGTCCCCTTAACATGCATTTATGGAGATGGAAGAATCGGAGCGGAATTACTATGCCTCGGGAAGCGTGAAGTGATTTCGAAAGCTAACCAACGAAGAAAGGAAGCTGGTTCAGTGACATTCACTCGATCGAAGGCTTTTGTTAGCCTTTCTGTTCGATCGAGTAGACATAGGTAGTGAATAGTGTTCGCTCGAGTCCCTGCTATAATCGATCGAAAGGTGCCATTTTGGGTTTACTCGATCAAAGATGTTAACTGTTCGATCGAGAGGTTTTGCCAAAGAAGTGTTCGATCGAGGAGTTACAAGCTGCTCGATCGAGTATCTTATGTCTGACGCGAGATTTTATTTCGCGAGAATTCATTTATTTTATTAAGTATGTTTAATAAATATCTTCCCTATATAAGGAGAAGACGTGATTAGGTTTAATGATCTTTTAATCACCTCTTAATTAATCTTAAGCACTCATAAGCAGACACTTTCTTCTTCCCTTTTTCGACGTTGTTTGGTCTCTATTTCCCGGATCTTATACTTTGTAATCTTTCTTACTCTCTTAGTTTAATTTAATCTTCTTTTGCATTAATCTCTGTTTTAATTAGTGTTATTGTTAAGTTTATGTTAATTCATCTCTATCATCTTTATATAATGTCTCTTACTATATCATTCATTATTGTTATTAGTTTCATTATGAACATGAGTAGCTAAATCCCTTTATGTTAGGATTAGGGGAGCCATGGTAGTGAAACAATGATGTTGTAATTAGATTAGATGGTTTGATTGTGAGAACTGTTTCATAACAATTTAATTGTAATCGTTTAGTTAAGTGCACGCTTCTAAACTAGTTAATCCGGTTAAATTCAGACCTAGACCGAGAGATTGGAATGAACAGACATGTTATGAACAGTAGACTACACTAATGAGGGTGAAAGCTAAGTTAGTAGTATTCTAGGGCGGATAACGGACCGAGAGGACCTTTCCTTTACTCTTCTCACATTAGACCGACTGATCTCATTATGACAGAATTGACTAATTACCATGGTGAACCGACATCCTAGCATTCTTCTCTTTATTTGATCACAACCTATTTCATTTTACAACTTTTATTGCTCTCTTTCTCTCTGCCTTAATCTCATTTAGTAGTTTAGAAAGTAAATTCAAACACCCCAATTTGTTACCGTGATGGACTTAGATAACAAGTAGATATAATAGCCTCCCTGTGGAGTGCGATACCCAACTTACCTCTACTATATTAGTTGAGCCGGTTGGTTTATTTTTGATAGGGTTGCGACAACCGTGTCAAATTCTGGGGCCGTTGCCGGGAAGGCAATTAGCCTATTTACTTGTTTATTTTCGTTTGTCTTAGTCTCAAGGGATTTCTAATTCCTTGAGACAGTTCTTATTATTTTTCTTTCTTAGTTTTGTGTATGCTTAGGTCCAAAAGGTAAGAATTAGTACCAGGTGATCCTGAACCGGAGCAGACTTTTCGCCATAGACAAAATTTGTTGAGAAAGAATCGTCAAGAGGAAGCCTTGAGTACTTTTGACCCTGATCTTGAACACTTTACATTTGTAGAAGATCAGTCTTTAGAGGAAGAGACTTCTATTTCTGCGACAGTTATTGAATCTGTGAAGATGCCTAATATTGCGAGTCATTTTGAGCTAACAGCTGCTTCTATTCCAAAAGGTTTTAATCTTGCAACAGAAGATGGGAATACCTTTGATATTCGGCCCTCTTACATTAATCTGGTTGAGAGGAACCTGTATCATGGAATAGCAGGCGAAGACCCGAGAAAGCATATGGAGGTCTTTACTGATTACTGTTCTACCATTCCCGCTACTAAGGGAGTGACTCAAGACAAGATAAAGGAAGTCCTTTTTCTCTTTTCTCTGACTGATGGAGCCTGAGAGTGGCTAACTGATTTGGAAAAAGTTGCAGCTGGAATTACCAATTGGGAGACCTTGGCTCTCGCCTTCTACAGAAGATACTTTCCTCCACAAAGAAAAAATGCATTGAGAGGGAAGATTACAAGTTTTAAACAAACTCCAGACGAGAATTTGTATGAAGCGTGGGGCCGATTCAAAAAGCTTTTTCGGTCCGTCCCACATCACGGGTTTAACCAGTGGTTTTTGTGCAACCAATTCTAGAATGGGTTGTATGATGACCACCGCGCTATTTTGGATGCTGCAGCCAATGGTCGATTCAAGAAAAATATTGAGGATGATAAGGGCTGGGGAATTATTGAAGAGATGGCCACCATTGTGCTGAATATGAGAATCCTAGAGGTGGTATTAGAACGGTTTCTACTATTGATAGTGCACTTGTGGCTCAGATAGAAGCCATGAATGCCAGATTTGATAAGTTCGAGTTGCAGGCCGAGGGGAATCAGCAGACAGTTCACTTGTTGTCTAGATAAGAAACCGTCTCATGTGAGAGATGTGGTGGCAATGATGGTCACACTGCCATGGGTTGTTTAGCTGAAAAGGAGCAAGTGTATGCCTTTCAACAATATAGGCAAGGAGGCTCCTATTACAATAACCAAGCTGGAGTTCAACCTAACGTGATATGGACTAGTCAAAATGTTTTGAATTCTACACCTCCACCGCAGCAACAAGCTTATGTACCGCCTCACACAGGTCAACAACAAGGCTTTCAAAAGCCTCCTTCTTTCCCACCACTGCAACAAGGTGACTCTTCTAGTGGCATAAGTGATATTGCCGGGTTGAAGTCAATGGTGCAATCATTGACCATCCAATTGCAAAAGTGTGACCAAGCGAAAGATGCTTCTATTAAGTCACTTGAATCTCAAATGGCTCAACTGGCGGCCAATCAAGCTTCAAGGCAACCGGATCATTTACCTTCTCAACCTGATAAGAAACATCATGAGACGGTTAATCTGATAAATCTGAGGAGTGGTCTTTCATATGAAGGACCCAAAATGCCCAGTAAAGATGTTGAACTTTCTGACCCGGAAGCTGAAGTTACTGCTCATGAACAGTCGTCTTTTGACGAAACAGTGCTGACACCGAGAAAAGTCCTCAATCTACTGATTTCAGGTGGTCGATCGAGGGATATTACTAAAAAGTTACTCGATCGAGGAGGTGAATTTGCTCGATCGAGCACTGTTGAAAAGAGAGATTTCGATCGAGTAACTGAAAGTGCTCGATCGAGCAATGTTGTTGAGAAAAGTACTCGATCGAGAGGTCCTATCACTCGATTGAGTAATTATGATGATGAACGTGATAATTCTTTGGCGAAGAAGAATGAAGGACTAGCTATCCCAATTATGGTCCCATTTTCGAGGCGTTTGCAGAACAAGAAGATTGAACAACAATTCGGTAAATTTGCTGAAATTTTGAAGAGTCTTCATGTTAATGTACCATTTGCTGAGTTACTAACCCAGGTACCCTCGTATATGAAATTCATGAAAGATATTTTAGCTCGTAGGAGGCACATTAAAGACCATGAGATGGTGGCTTTGACTGAAGCGGGCACTGCCCTTATTCAGAATAAGACCCCACCTAAATTGTCTGACACGGGTAGTTTCTCTTTACCATGTTATATTGGGACCCATTTAATCGATAATGCAATATGTGACCTGGGAGCTAGTGTGAGTGTCTTACCATTGTCTCTCGCTAAGAGGCTTGGTTTGACCAAATTTCATTGTACTAATATGACCGTGCAGATGGCCGACCATACTTTATCAAGGCCCTTAGGTGTCTTAGAGGACATACCTGTTAAGATAGGTAAATTCTTTATTCCCGTTAACTTTGTAGTCTTGGACATCCCTGAAGACTCTTATACTCCTATCATTTTAGGACGAGCATTTCTATTTACCGCTCGCGCAGTAATAGATGTCGAGGGGAAGACTTTAACTTTTCAGGTAGGCGATGAGGAGTTGACTTTTTATCAGTCTAGCGTTCGCAGGGCTCCTATGCAAGTCCAGCCTTACAATGCACTACCTTCAACAGACCCTGACACGAAACCTCCAATGGATAATGTTGAATTATGTGCTGCGATATTGACACCTCCGCCCCAGATTGGGACCAATATGGAGGATCATTTTGTCATTTCTGTTGTTAGAGGTCTAGGCGGATTGGACATTGGAGATCCCGGTGATAAAAGTAAAATGGAATTTGAGCTCACTGCCAAAGAAGATGCCAAAGACAGAGGCCGAAACAAAGAAAAGAAGAAGGTGAAAGCATATGTGGATGCGGATTATTCCTCTTCGATCAGTTCAAGCTGATGGAAGCCGAAAAAGAAGGTCCCCGATGCTGAAAGGACCTCCTCCAGTCAAAAGCCCTCTTTTGGGTTGTTCAAGTGTTTTGGGAGATAAAACGGGACGCCATCCCGTTTGTATAAACATTTTTGTAATTTGATTTTGTTAGACATTTTAATTGCTTTTAGACACTAGCTTAGATTAAGTAGATTTAATTAGCGTAAGACCGAATATAGACTGCTGCTGTGAATTTGGTATTTTTGCGGGACATATTTCTGTGTTTTATGCAGGTTTGGGGAGGTACTTGACCATTGGGAAGCACGCTAAAGAAAAGCCCTTGATCGAACAGTTTTTGTGTTCGATCGAGCAAATTGCCCAGGCATAAGCTCTCGAGCGAGTGATTCTAACAACTCGATCGAATGGTCAATTTTTCAGGGGTTCTCGATCGAGTTGTACTGTACTCGATCGAGCAAAATTGAAGAGCAAAAGCCCTCGATCGAATAACTTCACAGCGTTCGATCGAGCAGAATGCAGAGTAGGGGAAAAGTATTCGATCGAACACCTTTAGAGTCTTCGATCGAGCAAATGAGGAGGAAAGTTCTCGATCGAGTGGTTCAAAATCACTCGATCGAGCACATTGCGCTGATATGAGCATGAGGGAGTCTTCTTCCCCTTATTCTGTTTTCATTTGCTTCATGTTATTTCCCCCAATTTTTTCGATAAACCCCATAATTAACCAACCAAATTGCTATTTTCTTCCCCTAAATTACCAAACTCAATACCCACATTCCTTCCTTCTCATCAATTAAACCTATCTACCTTATTTGCCCCATCAAATTTCATTTAATTTACGTTTTTTTGCGGGATTAGGGTTTTTCGGAAAATCGAATTTCATTCGATTAGTTTGTGCGTATTTTGTTGGTTTTAATTGATCTCGTTGTGGGTAATCAACTCAAGTAAGTTTCCTCCCCCTCTTTTTAATGTTTAATTGTGTTTTATACTTGATTTCGAATGAATTGGGTTTCGAAATTTTGAATTGGGGAAAAAATTCGAGTAAGATTAATTGTATTTTGATTTAGAAACTTGCTTTGATCTTAGGATGGATAGTAGTGCCACTGTTTTCGCTTCTACTCCAGCCGCTACTCCGTCTGTTTTTGAGACGATGGTTCCCGCTGCCACCACCGTCACCACCGCCGCAGCTACTGCTGTCGCTACTTTTACCACCACTACTGAGGTGGTCCCTACTACTGCTGTTACTGTCCCTACTCCGGTGTCGACCCCTGCTGTGTCGACACCAGCTGTCACCACTTCCACCGCCCTTGTACACACTAGCCACTACTACTGCTGTTGGTTTGGCCACAGCTGCTCTTACTGCTGCAACTGCTTCATGTTCTCGTGCGGGGAGGGCTACGGGTTTTACAGCTGCCGCTTTACGTACCGCTGTTAGGTACACCGCTGACACTTCCCTGGAGACTCTGCCTGAGTTTCCGCATGTACGCTTTATAAACCCGCTCCATTGCACTCGTTTCTTACATTTGATGGATTGTGACGTGACCTCGACCCATTTCTTGTGTTGACCATCCTTGGAGAAGTTGGGAATTTTTGAGCCCTTTGTTGTGCTGCTCAACGTGACGGGGATATCGGGTTTGGCCACCATGAAAGAGTTTACATACAGACAATTGATCTTAGAATTCTTTAGCTCTTTCACCTTTTCACCTGCGGCCTATGCGATTGCCCCCGGGAGCAAATCTATTTCCTTTCGACTGTTTAACACGACCTACACCTAGACCTTAGCCGAGTTTGGGAGGCGGTTAGGTTTAGTTAGTGACGGTCCTCAGGAGCCTCCTAGGAAGCTCCTGGCTCTGCTTTGGCCCACACTTACACAGACTCCCTTTAGTTAGCGACGTGTTGCTCACGTCCACTTGCCCCCAGCCCATTACTTTCTCTGTTTGCTAGGAGAGACCATTTTTGGTCGTCATGAACCCAATAATGTTAACAATTTCGAGCTGTCCATTTTAGCGGGTTACCTGAACATTGATAGTGGTGACTCTTTTGTTCTTAACATTTCTTACTTGACTGCTCAACATTTTAACACTGTCGGGTAGAAAGCGACGGGCACGATAGCTTATGGTTGGTTAGTGACTCGCATCGCCCGCAGCCTCTTTTTTGACTTTCCCCGTGGCCTCAAATTTCTAGATATGGACAATGTCATTGATATCCCTACCATGCTTGCTGTTTTGGTTATCAAAGGACCAACAGACGTGGAAGATAGGCGGTTCCACGTCCATAACTCTACCTTCACCTGACCTACCCCGTCTTTTACCCTTGACCACTTTGTCGGGTAGGATACCACCACCTCCACCTTCTTACCTCTTAAACCTTAACCCCGCTTCTAAGAAGCGAAAGAGGCCTCCCACTGCTGTAGGGAGGCCGGTGAGGGGTCCACATAGACACAGGCTAGGCAGACACCCACTTCTATCCCGACCCCTACACCTACACCCTCTGTCCCTCAGCCGGCTTTACCGGCTAATTTTGTTGCTCCTGCTGTTTTTGAGGCGCCTGAGGTCATGGACCATGGGCGTCGTGATGCACTTTTAATGGAGATGTGCAGGAGAGTGGCTTGTATAGAGAGGGATCAGGTACTTGCCTTATTCCCTCTATATGAGTACCACATGATGAGAGGACATCCTGTCCCAGCTGACTGGCCACACCCTTCTTTCTACCGGTTCCCGGCGAAGGGATACCTGCAGCCAGCGAGTGAGGAGGACACAACTGAGAGGGAGGAGCGGTACAGAGCTGACCTTGCTGCAGGAGGTCGTCAGAGGAGGAGAGGAGAGGAGGAGACGGACCCCACCTACGAGGTGGTTGACGAGGAGGAGGTTGACGAGTAGCTACTGGTCTACTCACTTCCCCAGTTTGTTGACTGGTTTGGGGAAGTTCGTATATATTGTAAGTATTTCTTGCTTTTATTTCTTTTTCATCTCCATTTTATTTATTTCATTTGTTTATATATTGGTTGTATTTTTCCCGTCCCCCATTTATTCTGCTGGTGTATGCTGGACGATAACGAGGGCGTTGTCCGTTTTGGTTTGGGGAGGGTAATACATCCTTTGAGTCTGCATTTGCATCTGTTTTTGCATTCACGTTTATTGCATTTTTGCTTGCATTGTATTTTAATTTCAAAAAAAAATGATGAAAAATAAAAAAATTCAAAAACTCAAAAAATCTATCACGTTTATTTTTGCATATAGGTTGAGTCGGAACGGTGAATTTCAATGATGAAATTGCACTACATTTAGTCATTTCACTTAAGCCTTGCAACAAAACTGATATTTATTAGCTTTGTCATTTGCATAATCTACGAGTTAATGTTAAATATAGCTGAACAAAAAGACTTGATCTGATAATTTTGGCAACCTACTTATAATTTCTAAGATATTAGAGCCTTAAAACTGGTGTCATTTATGACCAGTTCATGTAGGATTGTGAGTAGTATACTCCTTGCATAGCATGTTTCATTATTTTGCACGTATATGAAATTCAATTGCTTTTTGCCTACATACATTCGGGTTTGTGGTTGGTGTCACATGCAGAGAGGTGCTTACTTTTCCCCTTACTTTCATTTTTACCCATTTAACTCCACTGTTAGCCAAATTTGCCTTTTGACCCTTAACTACATCCAAATTTAGCATGCCTTGTCAAGCTAGTTTAGTGATTGTTTTGCGGTATTTTGTCTATTGATCCGAGTTTGGTTTGTATTGTAATGTTTTGGGAGTTGGTAATTTATGAGAAAGAAGGAGGATGAGAAAGGTTTAGTGACATTAAGAACTCCACTGATATTTTACAGAAGAGAGTACAGGAGATGCATGAGCAGTTGGGTAAGGACCCCTCTAATGTGCAGCTACTTCCTGATGAATATGAGGCCTCTAAAGAGTTAAGGGGGATGTATGAAGCTCGTGATAGCTTCCTGGTTCAGAAGGCTAAGCACCAATGGGTTTAGAAGGGAGATACTAATAGTTCCTTTTTCCATGGGTTGCTTAAGAAGAGAAGAAATGGAAATAAGATATTGATGATAGAGGATATGAATGGTAAGATCTGTAATAGTCCTGACCAAATCCATATAGCTTTTCTGGACTATTATCAACATTTGCTTGGGACCAGTCAGAAAACAAAGAAGATACACAGAAAGATCATTAATCAGGGGCCTAGTTGTACTGTTGAACACTATGGCTGTCTGCTCAGACCTGTCACAGGGAAAGAGATAAGGGATGCTTTGTTTAGTATACTAGATGCCAAGTCTCCTGGACCTGATGGTTACACCAGTAGATTTTTTAAGGATGCATGGGAAGAGATAGGAGAGGATATTATAAATGCTGTTAAAGACTTCTTCCAGTAGAGGCAACTACTGAAACAGATCAATGCTACAAATTTAACTTTAATACCTAAGTGTGATAGACCTCAAACTGTATTGCAGTATCGTCTAATTGCCTGCTGCAATGTTATATATAAGGTCATCTCCAAACTGTTATGTGCTAGGCTTGCTGAGGTATTGCCCAGTATTTGACAGGGCAGTCGTATACTTATCAAAAATAACTAACTAAACTAACTATATAGCTAGGGAAGGCAGGTCGATCTCCATAGGGAGGCAAGATATCTGTAAAGAATCCGTCTATTGGGTAACAAATAGGGGGTTGTTAATTTGGTTTTCTAAACTAAAAGGCTTAAAGGAAAGAGAAATAAAGAAAGAGCAGTAAAAAGGCAGAAAAAAGGGATAAGAATATCAATAAAGAGGGAACATGTTGGGATTTCGGTTAACTACTGTAGCCTAATGACTCAACTGCAAATAGTCTAGATAACTCATTGTAAGACGGATGTTGAAAGGTCCTTCCGGTCCACTTTCTATCCTAGATTTACACTAACTTAACTTCCGTCCTCGCCAGGGTAGTCTATTGTTCATAGCAGGTCTATTTAGTCCAATATTCCGATCCAGGATTAAATTTAACCAGATTAAAGGGTAACTTAGAAGCGTGCACTCAACTAAGTCGGTGATACAGTTAAATTGCCATGGGTACAGAATCTCACAAATAAGTCATCTAGCCTATTCGCTACATTGTCATTATTCTACCATAGATCCCCTAGTCCCAACATGAAATGAATTAGCTACTCATACTATCAATATTGTCAAGATTAATAATAATGAATGAACTAATAATAAACATATTGAAATAATAATTAAATCGCATAAATAATAATAGGGCAGAAATTAATAGAACTAAACAAGAGAATTAATGAAAACAAATGAAAGATTAATATTAAAGGAGAGTAAGAGATTACAATAGCGAGAATTCCGGCGTAAAGAACACAAGATCTAAGCAAAATAACCCCGAAAGCAAAGTTACAGGGAAGAGTTTTTAAGGGAGAGATGAAAAGAAGAGAGTGTAGCAGTAAACGTAATTAAGAGATGATAAGATCCCCAAATGACCTAATTATTCGAACTTAAATAGGAAATAACAAGTCCATTAATGAAAATAAACATTCACGGATTAATTAAGGCGCGTGAAACCTCAATCCACTCGATCGAGCAGTTTGAAACACCTCGTTCGAGAACTTCAGCCAGCAAACCATTCGATCGAGTAAAAATATTACTCGATCAAGTAACCTTGAATTTCAGCAATTCGATCGAGTCCATCAGATTGCTTGATCGACCTCCTCAGCTTGTGAAACCACTCGATCGACTAAGAAAAGTCTTCGATCGAGTGCTCTTCATTCAAAACAGCTCCAAACTCATAGCCAACTGCTTCGTAGACCATTCCTTCACGCATCCCAATGCAGTATCTCGCTCTGAAAATCCCGTCTCCTCAAAATGTATGGAAAACAGGACGAAAGTGGTATGATTTCACTACTTTCACGTTCATTCCTGCAAAGTAGACAAGACGAACCAAAGTAGCCATTCGGGGCATAATGCAATATAAACAGTACAAAAGTACATGGAAATACGTGCAAAAATAGGCTAAAAAAACTATATAAAATGCACGTATCAAATCTCCCCAAACCGAACCTTTACTCGTCCTCGAGTAAACTAAAACCTAAACACAAACTAATGGAACGGAAATAATAACTCAGAGCTAGCTATAACTTGTCTACTTGAACCAATTTAATGCAACAAAAACCAACGGTTACAGCTATAACTGTCAATACGCAAACGAGTTATGAGTTGTTCAGAAATAAAGCCGGCCTATCGACCTTGCAAGACCAACAAAATTGGACTCTCACGTGGTCACTCTTCTCTCATGAAGCAAAGGGTGAATTATATGTAAAAGAGAGAAAGAGAAACAGTCACTCACCTAAACTGCGACCTATATAGCATGCATGCAACAAAAATGAAAAACGATTCAAGTACTAATGCACACATTCCAACCAACAAAGTCCGTCACAGCCGAGGGCTTACAAATAGTATAGGAATAGTGAGGTTCAAGTGAGAAAAGGCAAAACAATTTATGGAAATGTGGAGGTAAAAGCGCCAAGTTAGTTCCTAAACAGGACCATATAAGACCGTCCGAATCTCAACTGACTGAAAAATAAACACAAGTGCCGTTCATTTGGCACACAACTCACCATCCATATACACTATCTCCTCAAAAACATATGAATAAGAACGGAGGAGTGAGACGTTCAAAAACTTCCTTTTTTTAATACCGTCTTAATGAATAAAATAAAACAAATTAATAACTTTTTCAATCTTTTTTTTCTTCTTTTTCTTCCTTCACTTACGTGAATCACCTTCTTTTTCATTTTTTTTTCTTTTTCTTTCTTCACGTTTTTCTTTTTTTTTTTCTTTCTTTTTCTTTGACTCTCATACTCCTTTCCTTCATCCTCCACCAACTCCAATAATATACACACAGGCCAAACTTGCAGACGGAAAAATATACCACAAAAGGCATATTAAACTAGCTTGACTAGGCAGGCTCAGTTTTGGATGTAGCTAATGGGTCAAAAAGACTAAATTTGGCTTAAGTGGAGCTAAATGGGTGAAAAATGTAAGAAAAGGGAAATTTGCAAGCACCTCCCTGCATGTGACACCGACCACAAACCCGAATGTATGCATTTGACAAGAAATCGAATGTCATAAAAGTGCAAAAGTGATGAACATGCAATGCAAGGAGTACTACTCTCAATTCTTATAAAAACCAGTTATAAGGCTCTAAAACTCAGAAATTGTAAGTAGGTTGCCAATTTATCAGGCCAAGTCTAAACAGTCAGCTATATTTGAACAAAAACTCGTAGATTATGCGTAAGACTCAGCTAATAACCGTCAATGAAAGTGCAAGGCTCAAGTAAAATGACAAATTAAAGTGCAATATCATCACGAAAATCAACCGTTCCGACTCAACCTATATGCTAAAATAAACGTGAATATTTTATTGCTTTTATTGCTTTTCTAATTTTTTGGATTTTATGATTTTTTTGGATTTAAATAAATACAATGCAAGCTGAAAATAGAAACGTGAATGCAAAACAAATGCAAATGCAGACTCAAAGGATGCATTACCCTCCCCAAACCAAAACGGACAACGCCCTCGTTGTCCTCCAGCATACACCAGCAGATATATACAGGGGAATAGGAATATACAACCAATAAATGAAAAATAATAAAATAAAACGGAGACTAAAGAAATAAAAGAGCGAGAATAAACATACAAAACAAGAACTTCCCCAAACCAGCCAGAAAACTTGGGAAGTGAGTAGACCAGTAGCTACTCGTCAGCCTCCTCTGTCACGTCCTCCACCGTCACAGTGTAGTCCGGGTCCACCTCCTGCTCTCTCCTCCTGCTCTGGTCCTCCTGAGCTCTCGCTGCGGCCGCCACTGGGTCCTCGTCCTCCTCCTCACTGGCAGACTCCGGGTACCCCTCAGCTGGGTACCGGTAGAAGGAAGGGTGTGGCCAACCCTCTGGGATTGGACGGTGTCGCCTCATGTGATACTCGTACAGAGGGAACAAAGTGAGAGTTATGTCCCTCTCCATACGAGCCTGTCTCTCTGCAATCTCAAGCAACAAACCGTCAAGGCGCCCTTGGTCCATGACCGCAGACGCTTCAAAGGGTGGAGGAGAAACAAAATTAGCCGGAAGAACCGGCTGTGCCTGGTCAGGCGCAGGAGTAGGAGTAGGAGTAGGGATCGGGGTAGGAGTGGCCGTGGAAGTCTGGCCACCCGTAGGAGGTGTGGATCCCTCTCCGATATCAAGTCGATGCCGCTTCCTAGAAGCGGGCAAGGTAGTAGGTGGACGGAGCTGTAGGTGGTACATGGGTAATGGTGGTCGTAAAATGCCCAGTGCGATAGTGGGCAAGGGGACGAGACGAGGAAGGGTGGTGCAAGGAAGGTCGACGGACAAGGAACCACTAATCTTCCAAGTCCGGTAGTCAGAAGTCAGCCAATTCATGGACAACATAGATGCCCGGTCCAAGAACCTATCTCCCGGTATGTACGGTAAGTCACGAGGTAAAGCAGGGAGGAGAGAACGAGCAAGGAAGGTGGCTATGCCACCACAGACAATGGTGCCCGTGGTCTTCTCCCCCGAGACTGGAAGTACTGGGCAGTCAAGTAAGCAATGTTGAAGGCAAAGGGGCCCTCGCTGTCAATGTCCCAAGTATCCGCCTAGAATAGAAAGTTCGGTGTTAGTGATGTTGTTTGGCTCCTTTCGACCAAAAATAATACTTCTCATCAGTCGTAGGAAGTAACGGGCAGGGGGAAGGTGGACCTGAGCGAGACGTCGCTCCTCGAAGGTAGTCTATGCCAAAGTCCACCAAAGCTGACAGAGGACCTTCCTAGGAGCGGCAGTGGCGCCTCTAAAGGAAAGGCCAAGTTGAGTACCAAACTCCTACAAAGTCAAAGAAATTATCCGGTTGTACAACCAGAAGGAGGAAGCACATGTAGGGTCAGCGTCATGTGCCCCGGAGGAGAAGGTAAAGGAGCTGAAAAACTCAATGGTCAGCTCTTTGAAGGTGTAAGCACTCATGGTCACAAGTCCAGCCATCCCCGTACCCCTCAGAATCTCACACACCGGCTCATAGATTTCAAGCCTCTCAAGTGACGAACGACACAAAAAGCGAGTCGGGAGAAAGTGCGATGAATACCGTTTACAAAAATTACCTGGGGGTAGTCGGGGTGCGAATCGAGGGAGTCGTCCCTTCGGATGGTAAGACGGCCAGCAGAACGGTCAGCGACAGGTGTAGCTCGTGCACGACCCCGGCCTCTAGAACCTGAAGTAGAAGCCCGTCCTCCGACGAGACGAGGAACTAGAGCCGCCCGGTAAGCAGCTGTGACTACGGGTGACCACGCAGCAGGGGTGGTCACCGTACCTGAAGTACTAGCTGATGCTGCAACATAAGAAGCAGCAGAGACCGACACAGAGGAAGAAGGGCTAGCAGCAGTGCTAGCAAAAACAGAGGCTGTGACGGAGGTAGAGGCTGAAATAGAGCTAGCAGCAGTGCTAGCAGCAGCAAAAACAGTACCAGCAGTAGTAACAAGGAACACAGGAGCTGCAGTACTAACGGAAGTGGAGACGGTGGTGACAGCAGGGACCACCGTCTCAGACAAGGATGGACTAACAGACGAACTGGAAGAAGGCATCGTACTATCGTCCATCCTAATCAAGTAAGTAAAGGGAAATGATAATCAATTAACAATGAAACAGCAAAAATACCCTAGTATAGTCGAAATTGCGTACTATGTTTCTCCTAATTCCAAATTTTTCCCTCAAAAATTCGAAACCACAATTAAACAGCGACGAGGAAAACGGGGGCAATCATCAATTGAGGAAAGAACAGCAGAAAAGCTCAATTTCAGTCGAAAATTTCAGACGAGTATAAACCCTAATTCGTCATTTTTACCTCAAGTATTCAAAACAAATGTGTAAACAACGATGTGGTAGGGGGATTAACTATCAAAGGAAGCAATTTAAAAGAAAATCCCAATTAACAGTCGAAAAATTCGACTATGACGAACCCTAATTCACAATTACTTCATAATTGGCAAAATTAAAGCAATTAAACAACAATGAAGCAAAGGGAATACTTACTTAATGAAAGGAACCTACAAAGTAAGCAAGAAATCGACAAAGAACGATGCAAAGAAGGCGATTTTCAAACAAAAACCGCAAACCCTAATTTCTTTAATTGACCGATTAGACAAGCAAATTCAAGGAGCAAATTAGAGGGCAAATGTTGGATTAATTACAAGGAGAAATTTGTAGGTGATGAATTTGGTAAAAGGGCAGTAAAAGTGGAGAATTTGGGGAGGATTATCGCAAAAGGGGTTAAGCAATGAAATAGGAAATGAAATAATGAAAAAAGATGGAGATTAAGGGACACTTCCTTCGTGTGATAACCATTTTCACTCGATCGAGTGATTTTAAATCACTCGATCGACGAGTTCCAGCTTCCATTTACTCGATCGAGTAAAATTTAACACGATCAATAACTCCCTTATTTAGCCAACTCGATCGAGCAACCGCAAAGCTTTTGATCGAACCATTTTTCTCCAATATCCTCTCGATTTAGTACAAATAGTACTCGATCGAGTGCTTTGCCTCATGTATGTCCTCGAGATGCGTTAAAATTTCCCAAACCTGCATAAAAACACTCGCAAGCATATCCTAATATACCAAATACAAAAAGTAACAGTCTATAGTCTTTCTAACTACACTAAAAATGTCTAAATTCTAATTGTCCTAATAAATGCAATAAAACAAATTCAACGGAAATTAAAATTAATTTTTACAAATTGTTACACGGGGCATTCCCCGCTCACTTCTCAAAACAATTCAGTAGCCCCACGGAGGGCTTCTGACTAGAGGACGTCCCTTCAGCATTATCGACTATCCTCTTCATTCTCCAAGAGCTTGAACTTGAACTATTAGGAGGAGAATAGTTGACGTCCACATACGCACGAACTTTTCTCGTCATTATTCCTTTCTCACCAGCTTTAACGTTGTCACTCCCAACTCGATTGATCTCAATTGCACGACAACCTTTGACAACTCCTGCATTTTTACCTGTACCTGCAGCAAGGAAAACAGACAAATTTTCCTCCTTTTTGCTCTGAATCTGAAGCGGAGGGGTCACAATAGCAGCACAAAATTCCAAATTTTCATCTGGAGTGTCAATATGAGGGTCAGTAGAGAAAAGGGCGTTGCAAGGTTGATCTTGCATGGGAGCCCTTCGAGACTTTGACTGATGGAAAATTAATTCCTCGTCTCCAACCTGAAATGTTAACGTCTTACCCCCGACATCTATCACTGCACGCGCAGTGAATAAAAATGGTCTCCCTAAAATAATAGGGGTGGGAGTATCCTCGGGGATGTCAAGCACAACAAAATCAACGGGAATAAAGAATCTCCGGATCTTAACAGGTATATCCTCAATGACACCTAACGGCCGTGACATACTACGGTCGGCAATCTGTACAGTCATGTTCGTGCAATTAAACTTTGTCAAACCAAGTCTCTTGGCAAGAGACAAAGGTAAGACGCTCACGCTAGCACCATGATCGCATAGCGCGTTATCAATCAAGTGGGTACCTATATGACACGGAATCGAGAAACTACCCGGGTCTGACTGTTTGGGAGGTAAATTATTTTGAACTAGGGTAGTCCCTACCTCGGTCAAAGCTACTATTTCATGATCGTTAATGTGCCTCTTACGTGATAAAATTTCTTTCATAAATTTAAGGTCAGAGGGTACATGTGTCAGCAACTCGGCGAACGGAACATTGACTTGCAAGCTTTTCAGGAGCTCGGTAAATTTACCGAACTGTTGATCGGCCTTCTTGTTATGTAATCGCCCTGGGAAGGGCATGGTAATAGGTATCTCGAGCCCTTTGTTTCTTTCTTCCAACGTGTCAGCATTGGACTTCTTACCTCTCGATCGAGGTCTTTTAGGAGAGATTTCACTCGATCGAGCACTAGCAGGCTCTCGATCGAGGTCTTCATTATCAATAGTCGATCGAGCAAAAATGCCACTCGATCGAACTCTTTCTTCAGCAATATCACTCGATCAATGGTTTGGACTTCACGATCAGGCTGTTCATTTTCCTGTTCATATGATCGAGGAAGATTTTTACTTGATCGAGTCCTTTCTTCATATGTTTTCCTCAATCGACCTCCAGAAACTAGTCAATCGAGTATTTTCTTCGTTGTCAGCTCGTTTTCATCAACAGTAACCCGTTCATCAGCAGTAATACTCTTCCTTGGGTCTGAATTCAACAGCTCGAGTCCCTCATATGAATGACCGCTTCTAAGATTTATTAAATTCGCCGTCTCATGCGGATTCTTATCGGCTTGTGACGGAAAATGACCCTGCTTCCTCGTGGACTGGTTCTCGGCTAATTGAGCAACTTGGGTTTCAAGTGACTTAATAGATGCGTCTTTTTGTTGGTCACTTAGCTGCCACTGCTTTGTCAAAGACTTCAACATCGTCTTCAACATAGATAGCTCACTTACCCCACCGGAAGATGATGCACCTTGATTGGGAGGAGGAAAGGAAGAAGGCTTCTGAAAGCCTTGTTGAGCCATATGAGGAGGGACATATGGCTGCTGCTGCTGCGGTAGAGGAGTAGGATTGAGCACATTTTGACTTGTCCACCTCAAATTAGGATGGACTACCCCTTGGTTATTATATTAAGAACCTTCTCCTTGCCTGTATTGTTGAAAAGCAAGGACCTGTTCCTTCTCTGTAAGACAATCAATAGCAGTATGACCGTCATTGCTCCCACACCTCTCACATGTGACGATGTCCTGTCTAGTAAGCAAATGAACCGTCTGAGGCTCCCCAGTAGATTGCAGCTCCAATCTATCAAAATGGGCATTCATGGCTTCCAGCTGAGCCACTACTTCCTTATTAACTGAGTGAACTGTTCTAATACCGTCCCGTGGGTTCCCATATTCAGCACAATGGGTCGCCATCTCCTCAATGATGCCCCATCCCTTATCGTCATCAATATTCTTCTGAAATCTACCATTGGGTGAGGCGTCCAAAATAGCTCTATGGTCGCCATATAACCCATTATAAAATTGGTTACATATAAACCATTGATCAAACCCATGATGAGGAAGGGACCTCACCAGTTTCTTGAACCGACACCAGGCTTCATAAAACGTATCATTGGGTGCCTGCTTGAACCTTGTTATCTTTCCCCTCAGCTGATTGGTGCGCTGCGGAGGAAAGTATCTCTTTTAAAAAGCAAGAGCAAGGGTCTCCCAGTTCGTGATCCCTGCGGCCGTGCGGTCCAAATCGGTCAACCACTCCCTGGTTGAGTAAGTCACAGAAAAAGGAAACGGCGCCTCCTTAATCTTATCTTGAGTTACCCCCTTTGTGGCGGGGATAGTAGAACAGTAGTCCATAAAGACCTCTATATGCTTCCTCGGGTCTTCACCTGCCACACCTCTAAAGATATTTCTCTTCACCAGATTGATATAAGATGGAAGGATGTCAAAAGTATTGCCATCCTCAGTCTGGAGATTGTAACCCTTGGGAATAGATGATGCTTTAGGCTCCGAATGACTTGCAATATTCGGCATCTTTACTGGTTGGTTTACAGAATTGGGATTGTCTTCTCTTAAAGACTGGTCTTCTGTAAATAGGAAATGCTGAAGCTCGGGTTCAAAAGTACTCAAGTCTTCCTTTCGTGATTCTCTTTGCAGACGGAGTTTATCCCTAAACAGTTGCTCTGGCTCAGAATCCGCTGAAACTAACTCCGACCTATTTGACCTGGGCATACACAACACTAAAAGAGATAAATGAGAACTGCCTCAAGGAATAAAAATTCCCTGAGACGGATAAAAATAAACGAAACAAAAACAGATAGGGCTATTGCCTCCCCGGCAACGGCGCCAAAATTTGACAGGGCAGTCGTATACCTATAAAAAATAACTAACTAAACTAACTATATAGCTAGGGAAGTCAGGTCGATCTCCACAGGGAGGCAAGATATCTGTAAAGAGTCCCTCTATTCGGTCACAAATAAGGGGTTGTAAATTTGGTTTTCTAAACTAAAAGGCTTAAAGGAAAGAGAAATAAAGAAAGAGCAGTAAAAAGGCAGAAAATAGGGATAAGAATATCAATAAAGAGGGAACATGTCGGGATTTCGGTTCACTACGGTAGCCTAATGACTCAACTGCAAATAGTCTAGATAACTCATTGTGAGACGGATGTTGAAAGGTCCTTCCGGTCCACTTTCTATCCTAGATTTCCACTAACTTAACTTCCGTCCTCACCAGGGTAGTCTACTGTTCATAGAAGGTCTATTTAGTCCAGTCTTCCCATCCAGGATTAAATTTAACCAGATTAAAGGGTAACTTAGAAGCGTGCACTCAACTAAGTCGGTGATACAGTTAAATTGCCATGGGTACATCGTCATTATTCTACCATAGATCCCCTAGTCCCAACATGAAATGAATTAGCTACTCATACTATCAATATTGTCAAGATTAATAATAATGAATGAACTAATAATAAACATATTGAAATAATAATTAAATCGCATAAATATTACTAGGGTAGAAATTAAGAGAACTAAACAAGAGAATTAATGCAAACAAATGAAAGATTAAGATTAAAGGAGAGTAAGAGATTACAATAGCGAGAATTCCGGCGTAAAGAGCACAAGATCCAAGCAAAATAACCCCGAAAGCAAAGTTACAGTGAACAGTTTTTAAGGGAGAGATGAAAAGAAGAGAGTGTAGCAGTAAACGTAATTAAGAGATGATAAGATCCCCAAGACCTAATTATTCGAACTTAAATAGGAAATAACAAGTCCATTAACAAAAATAAACATTCACGGATTAATTAAGGCCCGTGATACCTCAATCCACTCGATCGAGCAGTTTGAAACAGCTCGATCGGGATCGAGCAGTTTGAAACAGCTCGATCGGGAACTTCAGCCAGCAAACCATTCGATCGAGTAGAAATATTACTCGAGCGAGTAACCTTGAATTTCAGCAATTCGATCGAGTACAGCAGATTGCTCGATCGGCCTCCTCAGCTTTTGAAACCACTCGATCGACTAATAAAAGTTTTCGATCGAGTGCTCTTCATCCGAAAAAGCTCCAAACTTGTAGCCGACTGCTTCGTAGACCATTCCTTCACGCATCCCAATGCAGTATCTCGCTCTGAAAATCCCGTCTCCTCAAAATGTATGCAAAATAGGACTTAAGTGGTACAATTTCATTACTTTCACGTTCATTCCTGCAAATTAGACAAGACGAACCAAAGTAGCCATTTCAGGGCATAATGCAATATAAACAGTACAAAAGTACATGGAAATACGTGCAAAAATAGGCTAAAAAGGCTATACAAAATGCACGTATAAGTATTATTGATCAAAACCAAGGGGCTTATATTCAGAATAGAAGCATCCAAGAGAACATTCTAATATGCCAGGATTTAATAAGGTTATATGAGAGACCAAATGCAACTCCCAGATACATGTTCAAAATAGATTTGCAAAAAGCTTATGATACAGTAGAATGGTCCTTTGTTGATCAGTTGTTGGATGTGCTCAAGTTTCCTGCTGAATTCAAGGATATGGTCATGCAATGCATTACAACTGCTACTTTCTCATTGTCCATTAATTGGGATATGTTTGGTTATTTCCATGGTAAGAGAGGACTCAGACAAGGGGACCCTCTCCCTCCCTTAATTTTCACTCTGTGCATAGAATATTTGACAAGGACTCTGAAATATGCTGCTACCAGGTTTAATTTCCAATTTCATCCACTGTGTAAACAACAGAAGCTGGCTAGTTTGATGTTTGCTGCTGATGTTCTATTATTTAGTAGAGGGGATACTGAGTCTATGATGCTATTGCTTAAATCATTCTCTACTTTTTCTAAAACTATAGGCTTGAAGGTAACTGCATCCAAATCAAATCCTTACTTCAAGGGTGTACCAGATTAAATAAAGCAAGATATCCTCCGGGTTTTAGGGTTTGTAGAAGGTGTACTGCCTTTCAAGGATCTGGGAATTCCTATACAAATAACTAGATTGCAAAAAAAGGATTGTGAGTACTTGGTGGAGAAGATATACAGCAGGATTCATAGCTATGGAGAAAGGAAATTAATCTATCCTTTCTCCCTTGCATTCATACTAGGCCTCTATGTTTGTTTTACCTAAGGGAATCATTGCTAGGATTGAGGCAATTTGCAGAAATTTTCTTTGGGACAACAGTGCAGAATATAGGAGAGTACCACTGGTGGCGTGGGATAAAGTATGAAGGCCAAAAGAAGAGGGGGTCTTGGTCTTAAAGATCAGGAAGTTATGAACAAAGCAATAGTAGGGAGACTAGTGAACTAGGTAGCAGAGAAGAAATACTCAATATGGGTGAATTGGGTGTAGCAAAACTATCTGAAAGGGAAGGATTGGATGGAGTATAAACCTAGTGCCAATTCCAGTTGGGTGTGGAGGAGAATTTGCAGATTTAAGCAAGAAATGGTCCTTGGCTATGTTAATGGCAAGTGGGCTATACACAATAAGGGGTTCTCACCTGCTGGGTGTTATGAATGGTTCAAAGGAAAAAGGCCAAAGGTACCATGGGCTAGACTGGTATGGAATGATTGGGTGTTACCCAAGCATCAGTTTATGGGATGGCTAATTGTCCATGCAGCTTTAAGAACTAATGACAAGTTGGTCCTGTATGGTACGGATGTAGATGATAGATGTTACTTGTGTGCCCAAGCTACTGAGGGGTCTGATAATTTGTTCTTCGAATGTGCTTACAGTAAGAAGATTATCCACAACATAAATCAAAAGTTGAGAAGCCATATACCTAAAACTAATGTCCTTGACTGGTGCTTGCATAGGACTGGTACAAAGATGCAGCTTGGGGTACATGCAGCCGTTGTTTGGGGAGCTATGTACCACATTTGGCAGCAGAGAAATAAGTGCAGGATTGATGGTGTTGTAATCAGGTCATAAAACCTTTCAGAGCAGATTATAGAAGAGGTGAAAGCAAGAATTAGAGGTCGAGATTTCCAACATATGACTAAGGTAGAGTTAGATTGGCTAAGTCTTAAGAATTTATATGTAATGGTTGATTGATGCACTCTTTATACTTAAACCCTTTTTGATATATATGACACATACTCACATTTCACCAAAAAAAAAAGGAGGATGAGTTGAGAAAAAGAAAAAAAAGAAGTTGAAAAAAGAAAAAATATGAAAAAACGTGAAGGAATGAAAGAAAAGAGAAAGTGTTTAGTTGAACGACTGTTTTCACTCCTATGCTTTATTTATATTTTATGAGGGGTATGTTTTATACGGTTTAGTGAGTTTATGTGCCAAAGTAAGGGGCACTTGTGCTTAATTTTATTGGATTAAGAATCGGATATTGGTTCACTTGGTTTTGTAAGGTAACTAGCTTGGCTTATTAACCTCACATTCCCAAAACATTTTGCCTTTTCTTACCCATTGCCTCACTTTCTCATATTCTTGTAAGCCCTCGGCTGTGACGGACTTTATTTGGTTGGAATATATGTATGGTAGTTAGAATTGTCTATCATATTGGCTGCATGCATGTTTATGGAGGTCGTAGTTTAGGTGAGCGACTATATTTCTTTCTCTCTTACATTTTATTGCTTATCCTTTGCTTCATAAGAGAAGAGTGACCCGTGAGAGTCCATTTTTAAAGGTCTTGTAAGGTCGACAGTTCAGCTTATTTATAAACATCATACAACTCATTTTCACTTGACTGTTTGCTATAAGTGTCAGTTATGTTTGCATTAAACCGGTTTAAGTGGACAACTTGTAGCGAGCTCTGAGTTTTCTTTTCCGTTCCATTAATTAGTTTGCATTTAGTTTACTTGAGGACGAGTAAAGGTTCGGTTTGGGGAGATTTGTTACGTGCATTTTATATAGTCTTTTTGAGCCTCTATTGCACGTATTTCTATGTAATTTACGTAGTGTTAAGCTATGAAATTCCCCGAAAAGTCTACTTTGGTTTGTTTGGTCTTAATTGCAGGAACGGACCCGAAGTAGCGGAACCATGCATTTTTCAGTCCCCTTAGCATGCATTTATGGAGATGGAAAAATTGGAGCGGAATTACTATGCCTCGGGAAGCGTGAAGTGATTTCGGAAGCTAACCAAGGAAGAAAGGAAGTTGGTTCAGTGACATTCACTCGATCGAAGGCTTTTGTTAGCCTTTCTGTTCGATCGAGTAGACATGGGTAGTGAATAGTGTTCGATCGAGTCCCTACTGTACTCGATCGAAAGGTGGCATTTTGGGTTTACTCGATCGAAGATGTTAACTGTTCGATCGAGAGGTTTTGCCAAGGAAGTGTTCGATCGAGGAGTTACAAGCTGCTCGATCGAGTATCTTATGTCTGAAGCAAGATTTTATTTCGCGAGAATTCATTTATTTTGTTAAGTATGTTTAATAAACATCTTCCCTATATAAGGAGAAGACGTGATTAGGTTTAATGATCTTTTATCCTCTTAATTACTCTTAAGCACTCATAAGCAGACACTTTCTTCTTCCCTTGTTCGACGTTGTTTGCTCTCTATTTTCCGGATCTTATACTTTGTAATCTTTCTTACTCTCTTAGTTCAATTTAATATTCTTTTGCATACTCTAATCCTTGCTCTTAATCTGTTTTTTAATTAGTGTTATTGTTAAGTTTATGTTAATTTATCTCTATCATCTTTATATCATGTCTCTTGCTATATCATTCATTATCGTTATTAGTTTCATTATGAATATGCGCAGCTAAATCCCTTTATGCTAGGATTAGGGGAGCCATGGTAGTGAAACAATGATGTTGTAATTAGATTAGATGGTTTGATTGTGAGAACTGTTTCATAACAATTTAATTATAATCGTTTAGTTGAGTGCACGCTTCTAAACTAGTTAATCCGGTTAAATTCAGACCTAGATCGAGAGATTGGAATAAACCGCCCTGTTAAGAACAGTAGACTACACTAATGAGGGTGAAAGCTAAGTTAGTAGTATTCTAGAGCTGATAGCGGACCGAGAGGACCTTTCCATTACTCTTCTCACATCAGACCGACTGATCTCATTATGACAGAATTGACTAATTACCATGGTGAACCGACATCCTAGCATTCTTCTCTTTATTTGATCACAACCTATTTCATTTTACAACTTTTATTGCTCTCTTTCTCTCTGCCTTAATCTCATTTTGTAGTTTAGAAAACAAATTCAAACACCCCAATTTGTTACCGTGACGGACTTAGATAACAATTACATATAATAGCCTCCGTGTGGAGTACGATACCCGACTTACCTCTACTATATTAGTTCAACCGGTTGGTTTATTTTTGATAGGGTTGCTGGTGGAGCGGGCCGTTGTCCGCCATCAAACACATTTATACCCAACTACTAGCATAGCAAGCAAGTTGGGGTCGATCCATGGGACGGGGGTACTCGAATTGTTCAATCTAATCGTAGTTGTGCTAAGGGTTGTCACAATTGAAATGGGTTGATGTGAGATGTAATCTAAACTAATTAACAAGATGAATGTAAATTAAGTAAAGCAATTAAATGTTGGAGTAGTGTCCTCCACAATGAGTGCGTTTACATATTAAATCTCGTAAAAGGAATATCAAGGATTTATTTATTTATTGTCAGCGGGTCATCGTTAATAGGTAATGATAGGCTGACTAGAGTTTGACATTACTGTCGTGTGACGGCGGTGATCAGCTGATCCCTTTAGGTCACACCTATAGGATGACGCCCAAATAGTATAAATTAATTGTTTGTATGAGATATGAGATTATTAATTCCTTGTATTATTTGACTCTTGGTTAGTCACATAAATGTATTATTTGATGACGGGTTACGAACTCGGGACAAAGAGATTTATTATTTAATTATGAGATATTTAAATAATAAATGATTAGAATTTATTAATTAATTGTTAATTAATTAATTTTAGGGTTATTTCATAGGAATAATCCTTCCTATGGGTGGTCTGCATTAATTACTCCATCCTATCAATAATTCCAATTAAATCCAACCTATACACCATACCTTCCCATAACAGTCTAAGGTAACCGGCTACCTATTCATAAGGTCATACAAAAAAAAAAAAACTAAAACTAATAAAACAATACTAAATTCTAAAATCAACAAAAAAAAACTCTCTTTATCTCTTCCCTGTCCTCTTCTCTCGGCTCTCACTTCTTCTTTATCCCACCAAACAAACGCCTACCATATTCATCACCACTTGATTCCTCTTTTCCGATCATCAGACACCCTACAACCACACTTCACCATTATACAAAAATCGACCACACAATACCCAACATCAATGACGACGGTGTGTCAATTAGTGGTAATAAATTCCATAGCTACAGACCTCGAAGGCCTCTCCACCGAAGCTCTTTATGGTTATCTTTATTGTCGTTGTTGCCATGATGGTGTTCCGAAACGCCAGGAGAGAAAGAGAAAGTGGCAATTTGGGTGAAATAATTGGCGTCGAATCGTTAATTAGTCAATATAATTATGAAATGGAGAGTAGGGATTTTGAGGTTGGTATTTTTAGGGGTCTGATATCGGATATATGAGCTATGATGTCGGAAAATTGGGGGCTTAAGGTTAGCAATCGAAATCGTATGAGAGCCAAAGGACGAGGAAGGATTCAGGGTAAAAAAACGATGAGGAGGTTACAATTCGGTGGGTCATGTGTGGATGGTGATGAGGAGAAAACAAGGGAAGAAGGGGAGTGTGAAGGACGGTGGTGGTGGCACCAGAAGGGAACAGAAGAAGTGTGGAGGGTGGAGCCGAAGGAAGGCACTGTTAGTGTCGGTGGGGAAGAGGGAGAGTTAGGAGCAACAGGCGCCTTTGAGGAACAATGGGGGTGGGGAGGAGTGGTGGTGCTGATGGTGGTTAGGGGATAGGTTATTTAAAACAATGTCGACGGTACAGGAGGGGGTGGTAGAGGTGGTCGGCAAGATGGTTGTTGCGAGGTAGGCTTTTGGATGGTGGATGGGTGAGATGTGTGTTTTTACAAAAAAAAGGGAAGGAGATGATAAATTTATGAGTTAAATAAAGAGGGAGGAAAAGGTTACCTGATACAACCGGTCAAAAAATCGAGTGAGTTTGTTATTGGAAGATATGATGTATAGGTTGGATTTAATTGGAATTATTGATAGGATAGAGTAATTACTGCAGACCACACATAGGATGGATTATTGTTATGAAATAACCCTTAATTTTATATGATATGTGTATATGTTTTGAGGTGGAATTAATTAGCTATTAAAATTTACAAGAGGTTGTAAAATTAGCTAAATGGGTTAATATTGACACATTGTATGTTGATAAAATGGTCTTATGATTACTTAATAGTTAAGTAGTCATTGGTAGTTAATTTGTATTATTTAAGTGTTAAATAATTAAATTAATATTTAATTATGTAAGATAATTAAATATAAGACTTATAAGTATTTGTGGGGCAAATGTCGAAAATCGAATTGAACCCAAACAGTCCAATTGGACCGATTTTTTGAGGACATAACAAGTGTCTTCTATGTGGCTTTTTACCACTCATATTTGTCTCCCATTTTTCCTATAAATACCCATGTTAGTCCACTAACTCAAGTGGTTGAAAAATTGAAGGAAAAATTTGGTCTTTATTGTTTTCATTTGACCGAATTCCTCCATCTACCATAGACCAATTTTTCCTTCTTATTTTTCTTCATCATCTTATATAAAACACATATAAATACAAACTAATAATATTATCAAAGTAATAATATTAATTAGTACATCAAATATACAAATTACAAGTTTACTACTACTATTAACTAGTTATTAATTTTAGTAGTATTTTGGGTTCATCTTGGGTGCCACCTTAGGAGATTACCAACTTTAGTAATTAAGGTGTTGGAGTATCATTCTTATAGCATTAGCACAAGAACAACATCAAGGAAGGAGTCCTTGAGTTGTGCCCAATTTGCCTTATAACAATGTAAGGAACTTTTGTCTTAAGATGGTTTAAATACCATCTTTTATACATTTTATTTGCATGCATGTAGATTTAGACCACATTATATTAATTTGTAATTTTAATATCATAAGATGAGTATTAACATGGTCTAAATAACTAAAAAGTGGTATCAGAGCATTGTTAAATACATGCATGTTGTCTTAAGACGATTTTAGTAATTTATGAGATAAATTAATAAAATTGATATTATGTTACTAAAATTCGTTTTATCACATAATATAGTCTTGCATGTAAATAATATGGTCTTAGAATGATATGGGACGAAAAATTTGATTTTTGTTAAATTTTCCATTTTTTATAACTTAAATTGGCATAAAATTGAGTAAAAATGCATTAAAATTAATTAAGAGTTAATTAAATTGGGTTGCATGTTAATTTTATGCATATTTATTTATAAATAACCATATGCATGTTCTATTTATGATAAAAATATAAACTTTAAATTAATGTGATTAATTTAGGTTGTTTATTAATTTTTATTTGATAAAAATGGGTAAATAATGGTTATTTTGTAAATAAATATTGATTTAATTTTAGGGCTCGAAATTTATGAATTTTTAGCTCCTGAAAATTGTTCCAAAATGTATAAAATTTTATTTTAAGTCATTTAAATTTTTATGGTTTGATTTAGAATTAAATCGTAAAAATTGTCGCTTTACCGATTAAATTGTGAAATCGTTTAAATAAATTTTAAAAACAAAATTTTTCACTTGCATGGTATTTTTGGTGTAAGACCTTAATGTTCATGGCTTTAAAATTTGTTTTTCCATAAATGTTAATATTAAATGGATTTTTTGTATGATAATTGTGAATTATTATATCATTTTTCTCACAATTGTGTTTTAATTCCCATATAAATTCAAGATAATTGTTGAGAATAATTATTTTGATATTATACCAGATTAGTATGATGAGTAAGTCTTAAAATTGTTTTAAGAATTGATTATGAATTTTTATTGGTAAAAATTCCGTCAAAGCAAGCTCAAATGATCATTGTTGGTAAGTTAGACGATTTGGCATGTCATTTTCCATAATGCATTTTATTATTCATTTAGATGAATGGTTTTTAGAATTATAATTATGTAATTTTTCCTAATATGGCCATAGGTAGAAGTTGGTATTTCCCGAAATGTAAGTGAATATCGACTTGTTTTGTAATTAATTGCGATTTCGCATCGCCTAATTTGTAATTAATTAATAGTTTTATTTTAATTTTATTACAAATTGTATAATAGGGTATTGTTATGTAATTTAATTATTAGTAATTAGATGAAGTATCTAAAGACGGAGTTTTCATGAAGACGGTGTTTTCGGAAAGGCGTTCCGAAATCCTAAAGAAGGAGGCCAATTTATGAAGACTCAAGGGACCAAGGAGTTGGTTTCCGAAGTGTAATAATTTTAGTTAATTAGATTAACTAGGTGGCCATATTAGGACTTGTTTGTTTTAATTCTTTTATGCATTCATGCCAAATCGTCACTACATGTTTTCTTTTTGTTGTTATCGATTTAATCGTCTAGTATTCACTAATTTTGTTCACTTAAAAGTGATAGACAATTAAATTGATAAGATCTCTCACATTTGTTTAAAATTGAGATTAAGCCTTACCAAATAATAGCACCTATGAATCCCTTCTTCATTAGAGGTAGGTTCGGATCACCGAGGTACACTCTTTTTACGTTGGGTAAGTAGGGTAATAAAAGTTATTACGCGTGAAAATTGGTTGGACTCAACGGGATAAATATAGGTTGAATCGGTCCACCGTGCCCATATTTATTCTGGGGCTAAAAGATAGATTTTAAGAAAATCCGTCAACCAAGAGTTCTAGTAGTAGAATCAGTCAAAGTTGTTGACTCACCAAATTTATATAAATATGGGTTGAATCGGTCCATCGTGCCCGTGTTTATATAAAATTGGATCTTGGAATCATTTACATAATTCAGTGGGAGATCATTATATAAATGCGAACTTGTTAAATAGTTTCACAAGTTAAATATATCTAGACGATAAATGTTAATCTTTCCTTTATTTCCTTTGTAGTAATCACGATGGCTTCTACTAGTGAAACCGCCACCATAGCTAGAGATTCATGGCTACGTTCTTTTATAGACAAATATGTATTAAAAGCCGACGGTAGTAATTTTAAAGATTGGGAAGAACAACTTCGATTAGCTGCCGCAGGTGATGGCAAATTACGCTACCTTGTCAATCCCTCTCCCCCTTCGCCGAGTACTAGGGCCACTGCCGATGTAAGGGAGGCTTTTTCAAATTATCAAAAGGAATCCGCTGCAATAAAAAATGTTTTGATTTTTTCAATGGATCCTGCTTTACAAAGGCAATGTGTCAAGTTTCGTGATGCACATGAAGTATTCTCGAGGCTTTCAACTATGTTTTCTTAAGCCCCAAGAATAATTGATGATGACATTGTTCGTTTCTTTGAGGCTAACCTCAAAGATGGTCAACCTGTAAGTTCACACGTACTTAAAATGATTGAGTACGTGGAAACTTTAGAGGGGTTGGGATGCAAGATCCCCGACGAACTTGTGGTGGACCGAGTGCTCCACTCTCTCTCGCACGTCAAGGGATTTACCCAATTTAGGGTAAATTACAATATGACGAACATGAGAAAGAGTTTACATAAGCTCCATTCTCTGCTTGTGCAAGCAAATAAGGACATGGGATTGAGTGGGAGTACAAGGAAAGATGTGCTTGCGATTATTGTGAAGGGGAAGAAGCAGTTTAAGAGGAATGCAGGTAAGAAGCCCGTTCAGGTGGAGGGCAAAGGTAAAGCAATTGCGAATTGCTCTACCAAGCCAAAATCCATAAAGGGTAATCCTCTTAAAGATACTTGTAATTATTGTAATAACAAGGGACATTGGAGACGTAATTGTACAAAGTACCTGGATGACATAAAAGCCGGCATTGTGAAACCGACATGTAATTTCTCAACCGAATCTTTTATGATAGACATAAATTATGCTTCAAATACAACTTGGGTATTAGATACTGGTTGTGGTTCTCACTTGTGCAATCATTTGCAGGGCCTAAAACGCATAAGAAAGCTAAACAAAGGTGATGTCGATCTCCGAATGAGAAAAGGGTCTAAAGTAGCTGCCGTCTCTGTAGGAACTTATGTACTTAGTTTAGCTTCGGGGTTGGAGTTACATCTTAATAATTGTTATTTTTTACCAACGCTATCTAGAAATATAATATCCGTATCTGTGTTAGACACAGAAGGGTTTTCCTTTGTAATTAAAGACAAGTGTTGTACTTTTTCCCTTAATGGGATTGTATATAGTCAAGCTATTTCAATCAATGGTATTTATATTCTAGATACTTGAAATGATGTTTATCATTTAGATAATAAAAGACTCAAAACAGGTGATCCCGATCAATCTTATTTATGGCATTGTCGATTAGGACACATTAACGACAAGCGCATTAAAAGACTAGTGTCGACTGGTGTAATTAAACCTTTTGATTTCGAATCTTTTGGTACATGCGAATCTTGTCTTCTTGGCAAGATGACTCGTTCACCTTTTCTAGGAAAAGGATCTCGAGCTAGTGAGTTATTGGGTTTAATACATACCGATGTTTGTGGCCCAATGACAGTCACTGCTAGAGGTAATTATGACTATTTCATTACTTTTACCGATGACATGAGATATGGGTATATCTACTTAATGAGGTATAAAAGTGAAGCTTTTGATAAGTTCAAAGAGTTTCAGAATGAAGTAGAAAACCAATTAAATAAGAAGATTAAAGCATTACGATCAGATCGTGGTGGGGAATATTTAAGCAATGACTTTAAAGATCACCTTATAAACTGCGGTATTGTATCTCAGTTAACTCCTCCTGGCACACCACAATTAAATGGTGTGGTTGAAAGGAGCAATCGAACTTTATTAGATATGGTTCGATCGATGATGAGTCAAACAGAGTTACCTAAGTCATTCTGGGGTTTTGCCATTTTATCTGCTGTACAATCACTTAATAAAAGTCCCACTAAAGCAACTGACAAAACTCCATATGAGATATGGAAAGAGAAATTCCTGAATCTGCGATACATGAAAGTATGAGGTTGTGATGCTTATGTCAAGAGCAAGTCTGACGATAAGCTTGCACCTCGTTCTGAAAAGTGTATTTTTGTAGGATACCCTAAGGAAACTTGTGGATATTACTTCTACAATAGTAAGGAGAACAAAGTGTTTGTGGCTCGTGAAGCTGTCTTTCTAGAAAAAGAGTTTATTTCTAGAAGATAGAGTGTGAGAAAATTTGAACTTGACGAAGTTCAAGAGCCACAAACTAATATGACAATACAGGAAGATGTTCCTTCTACGTCTGAATCGGTTATTGTTCCTTCTGAACCTAGGAGGTCAGAAAGGGTTAGTCGCTAGCCTGATAGATACCATGGTATTATCGAAGAAGATGGTGACTATGAGGTTTTACTTTTAGAAAGTGATGAACCCAAGACCTATAAAGCAGCTATTATGAGTTCTGACTCTAAGCTATGGCTCGAAGCCATGCAATCCGAAATGGATTCCATGTACGATAATCAGGTATGTGACCTGGTTGACTTACCTAAAGACGTTCGACCTCTTCAGTGTAAGTGGATATTCAAGATTAAAATCGGCATGGATGGACATAAAGATGTCTACAAAGCTAGATTGGTTGCAAAATGTTTCACTCAGGTTCATGGTTTATACTATGATGAAACTTTTGCACCAGTTTCTATGCTTAGATCTGTTCGGATAATGTTAGCGATTGCTGCATTTCATGATTATGAGATATGGCAAATAGATGTCAAAACCGCTTTCCTGAACGGGTTTCTGGAAGAGGAAGTGTTCATGACACAACCTGAGGGTTTTGTGGATCCTAAGAATCCTAACAAAGTATGCAAACTTAAGAGATCCATTTATGGTGTTAAGCAAGCGTCAAGGAGTTGGAATCATCGTTTTGATCATGTTATTAAACATAATTGTTTTTCTCGAAGTGTTGAGGAACCATGTTTATACATGAAGTTTAGTGGGAGTAAAGTTGTTTTCTTACTTCTTTATGTGGACGACATATTACTCAATGGGAATGATATTGATATGCTTGCTTCTGTTAAGAAGTGATTGGGAAATCACTTCCAAATGAAAGATTTGGGAGAAGCTCAGCGCATCTTGGGTATCCGAATCTATAGGGATAGATCCAAAAGGATATTAGCATTGAGTCAAGAAGCCTATATCGATAAGATTCTTGACCGATTCAATATGAGAAACTCCAAGAGAGGTTTTCTACCTATGGGCAGTGGGATCACTTTGAGTAAGTCACAGTGTCCTACTGAGCCTAAGGATATTGAACGCATGAAATCGATTCCCTATGCTTCCGCTGTTGGATCGATCATGTATGCTATGATGTGTTCTCGTCCTGACGTCTCGTATGCTTTGAGTATGACGAGTCGTTTTCAGAAAACTCCAGGTGAGAGTCACTGGATAGCCGTCAAGAATAATCTGAAGTACTTGAGAAGGACTAAAGATTCATTCTCAGTGTTTGGAGGAGAATCTGAATTACGTATAAGAGGTTATACGGATGCCAGTTTCCAAACCGATAGGGATGATTTGAAATCCCAGGCTGGTTTTGTCTTTTTGTTGAACGGAGGGGCGGTTTGCTGGAGAAGTTTCACAGAGTCTCGTGACTGCGATTCTACAACGGAAGTGAGTACATTGCACCTCCGGCCGCAAAAGAAGTGTTTGGATTAGGCAATTTTTAGAGGGACCGAAAGTAGTTCCGACAATGAGGATCCTATCACTTTGTATTGTGATAACAGTGGGGCTATTTTTCAAGCAAAAGAGCCCAAGTCTAGTAACAAGTCTAGACATGTACTTAGGAAATTTCATGTAATTAGAGATTTAATTGAAAGGAAAGAAATTACAGTTTGTAAGGTTGGGACACCTGACAACATCGTTAATCCTTTAACCAAGCCATTGTCTCAAGCTAAACATGATAGTCATGTAATTTCGATGGGGTTGAGACGAATGCCAGAACTGTTGTAAATTATATGATATGTAATAATCAAAATATTGTATTTATTATTTCATATATGATAAGTTGCATTTATCGTTATATTCAGTTTTATGTCTGAATTTATATACTTTGTTTTCTCCAAATAGGTTGTAAAGACAACGTCGAACCCTATTAAGTGAAATGGATTAACATTGTATTTTGTCCCTAGTTACTTTATGAGGTGACGTCTCGGAGTGACTAGATTGTTAGGCAATAGATGACAGGTTCGACTGTCATATGGTCATAGTGATGACTGGTCGATTACATAGGCATATTGTGAGACAATTTGTCGGACAGGGACCGTTTGTAGATTCCTTTTGTTGCTAGGTCATGGTGAGGATTTCTATTTATTCCTTCGAGTCAATTCTTTAGACTGGTGACTATTTGTCTGAGTTGGTACGGTTTTCCGGTGGCTTTGGTTTTTGTTCTAGGTCGCACCGTAAAAGGAGGCCGATGAGGGCGAATGAAGAAAATAGGTCAACAGGATTGTCCTTTTAAGTCATATTTTATCTCAAGGCCACTCGAGGAGAGATGACTGTAAATGCGTGGCCACGCTCGGATGCGATCTATAGTAGATTATCCGGTCAGACAGTCATTCTCCTGATCGAGGAAACCACTTTATGATATGATCACGTGCAAGAACGACCTGAAAGACATCTTGCATTGAGTGGGAGATATTATTGGACAAGAGAATTGGTAACACACACTTGTGTCAGATAAGTGGGAGATTGTTTGAGTAGTGTCCTCCACAATGAGTGCGTTTACATATTAAATCTCGTAAAAGGAATATCAGGGATTTATTTATTTATTGTCAGCTGGTCATCGTTAATCGGTAATGATTGGCTGACTAGAGTTTGACATTACTGTCGTGTGACGGCGGTGATCAGCTGATCCCTTTAGGTCACACCTATAGGATGACGCCCAAATAGTATAAATTAATTGTTTGTATGAGATACGAGATAATTAATTCCTTGTATTATTTGACTCTTGGTTAGTCACATAAATGTATTATTTGATGACGGGTTACGAACTCGGGACAAAGAGATTTATTATTTAATTATGAGATATTTAAATAATAAATGATTAGAATTTATTAATTAATTGTTAATTAATTAATTTTATACGATATGTGTATATATTTTGAGGTGGAATTAATTAGCTATTAAAATTTACAAGAGGTTGTAAAATTAGCTAAATGGGTTAATATTGACACATTGTATGTTGATAAAATGGTCTTATGATTACTTAATAGTTAAGTAGTCATTGGTAGTTAATTTGTATTATTTAAGTGTTAAATAATTAAATTAATATTTAATTATGTAAGATAATTAAATATAAGACTTATATGCATTTGTGGGGCAAATGTCGAAAATCGAATTGGACCCAAATAGTCCACTTGGACCGATTTTTTGAGGACATAACAAGTGTCCTCTATGTGGCTTTTTACCACTCATATTTGTCTCCCATTTTTCCTATAAATACCCATGTTATTCCACTAACTCAAGTGGTTGAAAAATTGAAGGAAAACTTTGGTCTTTGTTGTTTTCATTTGGCCGAATTCCTCCATCTACCATAGACCAATTTTTCCTTCTTATTTTTCTTCATCATCTTATATAAAACACATATAAATACAAACTAATAATATTATCAAAGTAATAATATTAATTAGTACATCAAATATACAAATTACAAGTTTACTACTACTATTAACTAGTTATTAATTTTAGTAGTATTTTGGGTTCATCTTGGGTGCCACCTTAGGAGATTACCAACTTTGGTAATTAAGGTGTTGGAGGATCATCCTTATAGCATTATCACAAGAACAACATCAAGGAAGGAGTCCTTGAGTTGTGCCCATTTTGCCTTATAACAATGTTAGGAACTTTTGTCTTAAGATGGTTTAAATACCATCTTTTATACATTTTATTTGCATGCATGTAGATTTAGACCACATTATATTTATTTGTAATTTTAATATCATAAGATGAGTATTAACATGGTCTAAATAACTAACATTAAAGGGGTTTGTAAAAAATTGATTAAAAGCACTAGGGTGTCATGGGTACATAGGAGATTCATGGAAATAGATCATACAAACATGTTCTCAATTAGAAGCAAGCACTTATTATTGTGATGAGATCAAGTTAGTGTATATCTTACAATCCCTAGGAAGATTTAGGTCCCAGAGCCAACCGTCTAGACTGTACAACACCTACAATTCGACTTAGTCTCCTCCTATTCAACTCTATGCCTGGTCTAATGAGGCTCGAGTTGGTTTATGTCTTACAAGCCTCATTGAAAAGATAAGGGATGGTAAAAAAATGCAAAGTTTCATAGTCAGGCATTTCACCAAACATAACATGTGCATAGGTTGAAATCACAACAAGCAAGCAATTTAATTATGAAAACATATTAGATTAAGCATAGATCAATCCTCATGTTTGTTTCCCCTAAATCCCCATTAACCCTAGCTAAAGGACTACTCACTCATGATCAAGTTTAACTTGTTAATAAGGTTGTCAATCATACTAACAAAGCAAAACATGATGATTAAATGATATGATTAACAATAATTAAACTAGGGTAAAAAGGGATTATACCTATATGAGATGATCCAAATAATAAAGCAAAGAATAATAGAAGAAAACTTGATTGATTGATGAAGAGTTGTCAATTCTCCAATAATAACCCAATAATTTTCAATTACCCAATAATAAACTTGAACAATAATTAAGGAAAGATTAATGTGTAATTTGTGTAAAGATTGAAGAGTAATTTATTCTAATCTACTCCTAATGAATGTTTAATCTAATCTAGAGAAGCTTAATCTAATCTAAGAGAACTTATTAGTTTTTTGGTTATTACAAATGGAGTATATATAGTGGTACACAGGTACATCCTTAAGTTAAGCAAGGGTAGATTAGTAAATAAAAATGCTAAGTGTTGAGTAGAGCTTTGCAAGTCCTGAGGGAAATGCGCGGATCCTGGGTCTGGGAAGCTCATCCTGAGCTCGGGATGCGCGGATCCTTTTATAGGATTTTCTGAAATGGCAAAGCATCTCGGGACGCGCGGATTGAGTTCGGGACGCGCGGATCCTGGGACAGCTTGTCTATTTGAGCTCGGATTGTAATACGGACGTCATTTCCTCATCCGGACTCCTATTGGAGTGAATCAAAAGCCTAGACCACTTAATTTTTGGACGCCGTTTAATCTAGAATACTTTCAGAGCCAAAAAAGCAACTTTGGGTTTGGTTCCGAGCAATTTCTTCTTGTAATGGCTTCCTTCTCGTCATCCTTGCTTTTAAGCCTATGATCCTTCTATATACTCTTTATTCCTACATCCTTGGTCATCATTCTTGCCTCCTCTTTATACTAGTCCATCCAAGATCCTCAACAAGCTTCCGAATATGCGCGAGAGACGGGAATTCTGCCTCATTATCTTCTTTCCTACAAGACATATACAATGCAATAGGAAAGCAAAATAGGAAGGAATTGACGGATACAATGGTCATGAAATGCTATATTAGTATGCAAAATGGGTTCAATTAGGGGACTAAATGTGCGCAATTAAGAGTCACATCAAACATCCCCAAACCGAACATTTACTCGTCCCGAGTAAAGAGGTGACTAGAATTAGACCTTTATTTAAACTATCCTAATAATATAACCGATGTGAGACAATTAGCGGGTCTCACTCCGCCCCTTTAACTCACAACAAGACGTCTATGAGGTAAGATACCTTCTTGCAAGGTAAAGTAGGACTTGTCAAAATGGTGATACATCCAATCATTAAGCACACAAAACAAGTAACCCCATTTTATAGCAAGGGTACTTTGATGTTTGACATTTTTTGATGTTTGCCATTTCTTTGATGCTTGACATTTTTGATACTTGGCAATTTCTTTCAATCTTTGCATTTTTGAACATTTTTCAAAGTAACCCCATTTTGTAGCAAGGGTACTTTTATTGAAGCATAGGAGTCTATTTTTGCTCCTCTTTTCATTGATGCATTTTGCAAACTTTTTGATTTTGATTTTGGTACTTGAACTCAATTTGGAGATTTTTGTGCCCATTCCCTTTTTGTTGACAAAATATTGATGATAGGAGTGAAAGAACGGTTGCATGGCTTCAAAGGTCACCTTGGAATAAACAGTAGCCAAGGAGTTATCACACTACAAGGTAGTCTTGACTAGGCCTTAGTCCATGGGTCAAAAGATACTAGTATGACATATCCTAGGGTATCTTGAGAGTATTCTAGCAAACAAAGTATCAAGGAGAACAATTATCTATAAGGGCCTTATATACACTTGTCAAGCTTCCGAAATAGGCATTTTCACAAAATTTTCTAACCATGCAACTACATGCCATGATGCAACTAACATATATACAACTCTAATGCATATGCTTCTATCAACTATTATGCCACATAAACTAAATGAAAACTCCTAACAACACATAGATACACAATCCGCAACAATAAAATACACCACATCCTCCTTGACATGTAATCCCATCCTCCTCATATGAATAATGAAAATAAATGGAAGGGAAATAGAGATTAGAGCGATCATACCAAGCGGTCTTCACATTCCCTTGACAATGCCTCAAATGTAGTATTGCATCTATATGAGAAGAGAACAAAAACACATGTATATACAATTCTACACTACTAAATTAAGTAACACGTTTTTGGTTTTTGACATTTTCAAATTTTTATGGATTTTATTTTTATGAAATTAAAGAACATATTTTTGGGATTTTTTTCAAAAATTTTCAATTTTTTTTGTATTTTTGGAATATAAATTCCCATCCCCCACTTTATTTTGGACATTGTCCTCAATGTACATATAGAAGTAGGAATGAAAAGGAAATACATGTTTTTGGATTTTTGATTTTACGGAAATGAAGTACAAATGCAATGATATGATATGAATGAATGCATGTTCTAACTAAATGCAATTCTATATGACATATATAACAAATGAATGCAATCTACACTATACTAGATGATGCATGCTTAGGTCACCTATGATCAAACCTCCCCAAACCAATTTAAGCACTATTTCTAGTGTAGGAGAAATGAGGTTTGGTCATTAGTAACTATGCATGAATGCAAATGTAACTAACTAAATGGGATATGTGAAATATATTACAATGCAAGCTATACTATATGATTGATTGTGATGTATAATACTTCATGGTTGAACCTCCCCAAACCGCTCAAAACATCATCCAAAGTACCAAAGACGGAGGTTTAATCATGAGGTAACTAAATGAATGCAAACTAAATGTATATGTATATAACTAAATGCAAGTGTAAATGCAATGCAAAGTCAAAGGATAAGATATCTTACAAATGGTGGTTTGAGGGAGGACTCCACCAAACTCATCCTTGTTGCCATGTTTATTAGCATTATCCATGTTGCTTAACGCTCTTAGCAACCTATCAAAAGCTTTTGAATGGGCTTCAAATAAGCATAAATAGGAGATCGGCGATGTCAAAATGTAGTTTAGCCATATTGCCTTGGAATAGAACTTGCCAAACACTCTCCCATTTGTTTTGCCCTTGGTACTTGTCTTCTTACAATGCTTCAAACCAACAAGCCCGTGATTCTTGTCAATACAAGGTATGAAGTATTGCTTATTTTTGTCCGGAGACTTCCACTTACCACCTTCTCCTCTAATTTTGGTGATGATGATAGCACTTGGATTTGTCAGTCCTTCCAAAGTAGAAGGAGAATTCTCATAACATTGATGATCAGATACCTTAGGAATTGAAGTTGTGGGTGCCAAATCTCTACAAGCAAGTTCATTTGCAAGTTTGTTCTTAAGCTTTTCCACCATGTACCCTTTATATGATGATTTGACTTTTTGGAGAATGTCCACCATATCATCTCCAACAATCATGGGTTGGTGGGTGTGAAATGGTCTTCATAGGTAATAGGGGAGAGACATTCATTTTCATGATAGGATACCTCAAATTTCTCAAGGATGGGCTCCTCAAGTAAGGTGATCTCACAACTCCATTCTTCTCCCTTATTCCAAGACTCCTTGCAAGACCCATATTCCTCATAAGCTTCTTACATGATCTCGTCATCGTGGCTATCCTCATAAGAATCATAAATGGGGGCTTCACTCCTCCTCATTAACTCTTCCTCCAACACCTCAATGTTCACATCAAATGACACACCCTCATACTCACAAAGGCTAAGAGTATTTGGCTTACTCAGCCTCATATCTTCTTCATCAAACACCACACTTTCATTCTCACAAGAGCTCAAGGAGATTGGCTCTTCCCATTTCTCATCAAAGGTAACTCCTTCAAACTCGCATTCATGATCAATGTCTAAGGAATGGTGAGGAGTAGTTACTTGGGCTTCCTTCATTCGGGCAATTTGAATTGCCAAATCCTCACCATGGGTAACAATGCTTTGAAGAATATTGTTCCTATTTTGGCTCTCCTCTAGCACTTGTTTGAAGAAATTTTGTTGATCTCCCATCATTTGGAGAACCACATTTTGAATATTAAATTCATGTTCATCTTCTTGTTGTGGGTGGGTATGAAAGTGCTCATATTGTGGTATATGCAATTGGTTTCAAAGTGGGTATTGGGAGGGTGGTTGTTGTGGATAATGAATGTGGGGGTTTTGGTGGGAAAAGTTAGGGTAGTAGTTAGAATTTTCGTTGTATGAATTGTAAGGTAGGTTTGTGTTGACTTGCTCCTCAAACTCCCTATACCCATTGTAGTCATACTCAAAAGATCCACCACATACTCCATATGTCAAGTCTTGAGCCATCATAGCTAAGACAAGGAAACAACTACAACCAAGGAAACTACACAAAAACGGTAAGAACGAACCTTGAGGAACAAGTTCCTCAAGGTTTAAGCAAAATTAAAATAGACAAACAAACAAGAACTTAATCAAGAAACACCGTCCCCGGCAACGGCGCCATTTTGATGGAGCGGGTCATTGTCCGCCATCAAACACATTTATACCCAGCTACTAGCATAGCAAGCAAGTCGGGGTCGATCCACGGGACGGGGATACTCGAATTGTTCAATCTAATCGTAGTTGTGCTAAGGGTTGTCACAATTGAAATGGGTTGATGTGAGATGTAATCTAAACTAATCAACAAGATGAATGTAAATGAAGTAAATCAATTAAAGGAGTTTGTAAACAATTGATTAAAAGCACTAGGGTGTCATGGGTTCATAGGGGATTCATGGAAATAGATCATACAAACATGTTCTCAATTAGAAGAAAGCACTTATTGTTGTGATGGGATCGAGTTAGTGTATATCTTACAATCCCTAGGAAGATTTAGGTCCTAGAGCCGAGTCGTCTAAACTGTGCAACACCTGAAAGCCGACTTTGTCTCCTCCTATTCAACCCTATACATGGTCTAATGAGGCTCAAGTTGGTTTATGTCTTACAAGCCTCATTGAAAATATAAGGGATGGTAAAAAAATGCAAGGTTTCATAGTCTAGCATTTCATGAAACATAACATATGCATAGGTTGAAATCAAAACAAGCAAGCAATTTAATTATGAAAACATATTAGATTAAGCATTGATCAATCCCCATGTTTGTTTCCCTTAATTCCCCATTAACCCTAGCTAAAGGACTACTCACTCATGATCAAGTTTAACATGTTAATAAGGTTGTCAATCAAACTAACAAAGCAAAACATGATGATTAAATGATGTGATTAACAATAATTAAACAAGGGTAATAAGGGATTATACCTATATGAGATGATCCAAATAATAAAGCAAAGATCAATAGAAGAAAACTTGATTGATTGATGAAGAGTTGTCAATTCTCCAATAATAACCCAATAATCTTCAATTACCCAATAATAAACTTGAACAATAATTAAGGAAAGATTAATGTGTAATTTGTGTAAAGATTGAAGAGTAATATATTCTAATCTACTCCTAATGAAGGTTTAATCTAATCTAAAGAAGCTTAATCTAATCTAAGAGAACTTGGTCTTTTGGTTATTACAAATGGAGTATATATAGTGGTACATCATTAGGTTAAGCAAGGATAGATTAGTAAATAACAATGCTAAGTGTTGAGTAGAGCTTTGCAAGTCCTAAGGGAAATGCGCGCATCCTAGGTGTGGGATGCTCATCCTGAGCTCGGGATGCGCGGATCCTCTTACAGGATTTTTTGAAATGGCAAAGCATCTCAGGACGCACGGATTGAGTTCGGGACGCGCGGATCCTGGGACAGCTTGTCTATTTGAGTTCGGATTGTAAAATGGACGTCATTTCCTCATCCGGACTCCTATTGGAGTGATTCAAAAGCCTAGACCACTTGATTTTTCGACGTTGTTTCATATAGCATACTTTCAGAGCCAAAAAACAATTCTTGGTTTGGTTCCGAGAAATTTCTTCTTGTAATGGCTTCCTTCTCGTCATCCTTGCTTTTATGCCTATGATCCTTCTATATACTCTTTATTCCTACATCCTTGGTCATCATTCTTGCCTCCTCTTCATACTAGTCCTTCCAAGATCGTCAACAAGCTTCCGAATATGCACGAGAGACGGGAATTCCGCCTCATTATCTTCTTTCCTACAAGACATATACAATGCAATAGGAAAGCAAAATAGGAAGGAATTGACGGATAAAATGGTCATGAAATGTTATATTTTTATGAAAAATGGGTTCAATTAGGGGACTAAATGTGCGCAATTAAGAGTCACATCAGTTGCGACAGCCGTGTCACTCCACCTACGAACTGCTAGTAAACAAGATGTTCAAGCAGCACATATGGAGAACCATGGAGGTATATATAGATGATATGGTAGTTAAGTCAAAAGAAGTTGGCATGCACATGGAACATCTGTCAGACACCTTCAAGACATTAAGGGAATACAAGATGAAACTTAATCCATCCAAGTGTTCGTTTGGGGTGTCCTCCGGTAAATTTCTAGGGTACATAGTAACGCGGAGAGGAAATTAAAGCCAGTGTGGAGCAGATCAAGGCAGTACTCCAGTTGGAGTCGCCGCAGAGGCCAAAAGACGTATAGCAGCTAGCAAGGAAAGTGGCTGCGTTAAGAATATTCATCTCAGGGGCTTCAGATAGATGCAAGTTGTTTTATGATATACTGAGAAAAAGCCAGAAGTTTGAATGGACAGCAGAGCATGAGAGAGCATTCAAAGAACTCAAGTGCTACCTAAGAACGCCACCACTGCTGGCCAAGCCGGAGCAGCGGGAACCACTGTTCCTGTATTTGTCGGTTACAGAAGTGGCAGTAAGCGCTGTTCTGGTTAAGGAGCAGGATGGGATGCAGCATCCATTATATTACATCAGTAAGTCTCTGCTTCCTGCGGAGACCAGGTACACGTCCTTCGAAAAATTAGTCCTAGGTTTGGTCACTGCTTCGTATAAACTACGTAGTAACTAATTATCCTTTAAAAACAATCATGAGAAACTTTAATTATCTGGGAGAATGACCAGGTGGAACCATGTGAATAATGAATACGTTACTGAACCATGTGAATAATGAATACGTGGCACGTGACTAAAAAATGATAGCCTACCTAAAGATGGCCACATAGCAGAAACTGAAATTCCGGTCTTTCAAGATCACTCAGATCCCAAGGGATCAGAACATGGAAGTAGATGCCCTAGCCACAATGGGAGCCACTTTCAAGACCGTAGAACTATCTAGTATACCCATTACCCATGCACTAACTCCAGCTATACAACACGAGCTAGAGCAGAATCAACAAGAGAGAACAACTCACATGCAACACGTAAACGGAGCCTTGATCCTGGTATCAAATGAAAACCTACAGATGGATCCAGGTTGGCGAAAACGTTATGTGGAATGGCTGAAAGATGGAAAACTTCTAGAAGATAGGAAAGAAGCACAGAGTTTCGGGATCAAGGCTTCCATATTTGTGTTAATAGATAACATACTCTTTAGGAGATCTTTGGCAGGACCGTACCTCAGGTGCCTGAACAAGGAAAAAGCCAGCACATTGCTGCAGGATATACACAGCGGTGAGTATGGGAATCACGCTGGGGGAAGAAGTCTATCCAACAAAGCCTTAAGACAGGGATATTTCTGGCCTACCATGAGTGCAGATGCTGTGAACCACGCCAAACGCTGCGACTCATGTCAAAAGTCAGCTCCAGCAATTCACCAGCCAGCTGAACCGCTACATCCGATCATCTCCCCTTGGCCGTTCATGATGTGGGGGATGGACATAGTAGGGAAACTACCCAAGGCACCAGGAAACAGAGTATATATGCTTTCCATGATAGATTATTTCTCAAAATGGATCAAAGCTGAAGCAATGATAGAAGTAAAAGAGGCCCAAGCGATCTCCTTTATAAAGCGTAACATCATCAGCAGATTTGGGATACCATCTGAAATCATATGCAACAATGGGTCCCAGTTCATATTTGATAACACTGAAGGGCTTTGTTCACGATGGAACATAACATTAAAAAAGTCTGCTCCCCAGTACCCACCGACGAACAGACAAGCAGAGTCCAGCAATAAAATCATTGTAAAGAACCTCAGAAAACGGCTGGAGGAACTTGGGGGTAAGTGGGCAGACGAATTACCACTAGTACTCTAGTCAGACAGAACGACGCCAAAGACAGCAACAAGACAAACGCCGTTCGGCCTAGTATTCGGTGCAGAAGCTGTAATTTCATCAAAAGTTCTGGTACCAACGCACAGGTATGGGTGCCAGACAGCAGAGCAGAATCAGATAGAAATGACCAGGAACCTGGACATAGTTGACGAGCTAAGAGAAAGTTCTTACATACGCATGGCATCATACAAGAAATCCGTAGCCAGAACGTATAACAAGAACGTTAACATAAGGACCCTCGCAGTAGGGGACATGGTACTCAGAAAGGTGTTTGAAAATACCAAGAATCACAAGGCAGGAAAGTTTGCTTATAAGTGGGAAAGACCGTATCAGGTCGAAAGCATAATTGGGAATGGGGCATACAGGTTGATGCCAAGCAAGGTCAGATCTTGCACAAACCCTGGAACATTTGCTATCTGAAACAGTACTTTGTGTGGCAAATTGCTGAAACCTTAGTGTACAAAGAACCTTTCAACCGTCCATGAAGCAAAATAAAAAAAAAAAAAAAAAAAAAAAAAAAAGGGGGGGGGGGGGGGGGGGGGGAGGAGGGTAGGGGGTAGTATATACTATAGTTATTAGGTTTTTGTTAGTTCTCTCATTTGTTTTCATTTTTAATTATTTTTGTTTTTTGTTTTCGAAAAATTGAGTCATTTTAAAAACCGATTAATGTAACCTATGGCTTCCTGGATCCAGTCGTTGCCTTGGAACACCATGAGATAGCACCAGGTAATTTGTTCTGCTTGGAAATTTTATGCTTCTATGAAGAAAGGCTTTGAGTGCTAACGTCAGTTGATTGTAAGGCAGAGTAAACTTTGAGGGTCCAATTCCTTCCATGTGGGGTAACAAGACATTGCGAAGTCAACCATATGGAGGGCATACGGTCTGGAGATGGCAGGGCACGACGATAAAAAGACCACCTGCATATCAGCGTTAATCCCGGATAAAAGCGTAGCTACGTTGTGGGTACTAGAATCCTGGGGCCATATACATAGGTGCATGCATGCAATACAAATGCTGGAACCGCATGGGATGCAACATCCCCTGTTAATCGGAAAAGCACAATGAGAGGTACGCTTTAACTAGTTATCCTATTGATAAAGTATTTTACGTCATGGATAAAATATTTTATCAAACACCTGCAAGAAGGGGAAGGAACTGTGTGCCTGGAACCAGGGAAGTCTCCTGAAAAATCATAAGTGGGAACTAAACCCCAGACTAAGAGGACATACCACAGATCAGTACAAAGTATAGAAAAAGAGGCCTGTGAGCCAGGCCTAGGGCATTTCAAAATAAAGGCACATGCTACCCAGAATAGGCGCCAAGAGTTTCAGCCTGCACACCAGCAGGCGCAAGCAAACACCAAAAAAAAAGAGTTTCAAAAGTATAATTACAAACTTGCACCACACAGGGCCAAGTCCCTAGAAACATGATTAAAATTTTTTAAGAGAGGTCAATCCTCTCAATAACAGCATGCTGATTGTTGCCCCGCTCCCGTGCTCTGTCGGCTCCTTCAGGGCAGGTACCTGACCAGCCTCACGAGTCACCACTGCATTGCCGCCAGCCGCTTGAGCCAGAATCTCCTCTACAATATTTGTCTCATAGATAGTTCCAAAGATATCCATGGCAAGAAATTCATGCTCAGGGTCAGCAACCTCAGCCTCAGGGGGACACAAAGCACTCAAGTCCATACCATTGGGGAAAGCATGAGCAAATTCGACCTGCTCCTCCTCCAGGTTCCAGGTGGTATGTCTCCCTCAGTAAAAGCCCTGATGCAGTCGATCCTCCCTTCGAAAGCAGTGTAGGCTCCCACGTTAATGGCCAGTTCAGCAATCTGCTCAGCACGAGCTCAACCTTCGTCAGCCCAGTGGTCAGAAAACAGTTAGCCTCTTGCGTCCTTGCTAGTTGGTCATTGACCACCTCCTTCTCCCTGTTGGCTGCATAAAGCTGCTCCCCTAGCTTAGCACAGGTGGCCGTTAGCTCCTTGTTCTTCCCCATTGCCGCCAAGCATTCAGTCTTGGCTCTCTTTAGCATCTTGCGGAGGGAAAGGGAAGATTGTAGAGTCTAAGGTACATGGGAAGTGGTTAGTAAGGAAACATCAAAATAATGAAAGCAAAGAATAGAGAGAACAAGAGCAAACTTATAGCAAAGCTTTGTCCAGCAGCCAGATCAGTCATCTCCTGGGGGCCAGTCTCATCAAAGATCTGGGAGCAGGCTGGCGTCAGGAAATGCTCCATCGAGGGCCAATAGTTGACATGCTCTGCGTCCCCTAAGCCAACAGGGAGACAAATCAAGTGTTCCTCAGCACGAGTTGGAGAGCCAGGGGCATGGGAGATAAGGGTGACCTCAATCGGTTCAGGAGTCGGCCTGGGGGCAGGTGTTCTTTTCGAGGAAGCAGGGGATGGGGTGGATTCAGCAACCCTCTTTCTTGCGTGGTGCATCAGGATCTCAGAAGCAGTGGGTCGGGTACTTCCTGTAAGGCCCAGAAGGCAGTTCCAAGATCTCAGAATCAAGAATTGCCAGGATCAAGTATGAAGTAGAAACGGATACTTACTAGAAGACATGGTTTCTTCAATGGCAGAGGTGACATGAGCAGAAAGCAATGCAGGGAACCTTCTTTGCTCCTCAGGAATAGAGAACAGCTTGGTAACCGAGGTGTCCTCGTCAGCAGACTTTGGAGCATTCTCAAGTTCTGCAGGAAATCACATGGTAAGGCGCATAAGTAGCAGAAGGAATCAGAGAAAAAGACATGAAAGCACACTTACTCTTGGTCTAGATCCAGCGTTCGAAGAGGTAGTCAGCATGCAAGGGGATAGAATCAAGCTGGACATAGAAGAACCCCTCATACCAGTCGTCTTTGCCCTTGGCCGCGGATTGAAGAAAGTTTTCAGTCTTCTCCATGGCCCTGAAGGTACACTTGCCATTTCCCGGGGATCGGCACTCAAATCTGTGTGCTAGATCTGCTAGCCCAATTTCACCACCTAGGTTGTTGTTTAGGGAGACGGTTGAAAGAAGGATCCTCCATGCATACAGAGCGATTTGGGCCATTGGAAGGAAGTTCAGGCGAATAAACTCCTGGACCATTGCTGGAAAAGGGAACTTAAGACCGAGGACAAAAGGGTATGTGTATAAGCAGATCAACCCCTTGCGTATGGCGTCAGCTTTCTGGCTGGGGCCAGGAATATGAACCACCACATCGTCACCCAGACCTAGAAATGCTTTGATTCTAGGAATGTCATTTTAGGTGAGGGAGGAATCGCCAAAGTGGGGTTTTTTAAGAATACCCTGAGAAGGAAAAGTGTCGTCTGCGACGAAGTCGACGGGGGCAGATGAAGAGGGGGCTTGGCGTGTTTTGGCCATGATAAATTGAAAAGAAGGTGGAAATATAGTACCTGAGAGACGGTGGAAATGAGGCGGCGCTGACAGCAAAAGCAGGCGGGGAAGGCGTTTGGAAGATCGAGGGTTTTTGCGAGATTTGAGGGGTTTGTGATGATTGATGAGATAGAATGAGGGGGAGACGGATGGAGGATAAATAAAGGAGGTGGTTGGAGTATAAATGAGGGGATATAGGGATTGGAGAGAAGTATGCGGGAAATTACTCAACGATACATTATGATTTCCCGCTCAACTTCTAGAAAATAATTTTCGCGAAAAATTGGAGACAAACTGTTAGGCCCAATTTCTGGATATGGGCTGAGCCAGGGAAGCAGGCCTGGGGGCAGAATAATCTCGAATGGGGAAACAGGCGAGGGAGAACTTGATTTGGATTGAGGTTCTGACAAGACCACAGGTGGAATAAGGAAGTCCGAGTTGTTACCAAATTCCGAATAAGGAAGTCCAAGATGTTACCAAATTCCGAAGACCGGGGAGCAAGTAAAGAACCCTAGATGAAAAGCTTCCCTATATAAGTGTCATAACGCAAGACCAAAGATTCATTCAGAAATATGCACGAGAAACCCTAGCCTCCAATGTATCATCGTTTTAACCCTGTTCCTCATTGTATTCTCAACCGAATTATAGTGAAAATCTTGGTGGGATTTCGTCTCTCCCCGCGGTTGTTTCCCATATCGAGTTTTCCGCGCAACCAAAATTCCTTGTGTTCTTTATTTATACTTGCATAAACTCACATATAACTTATTACAGCATACAAAATATCATCACACATAAATCGTAATATCGATTAGGCACTAAGACCACTTTAACCTTATTTGGTAGAAATATACCAAAACATATGGCTTATACCAGCCTAGCCTTATACTGTTTATGCTGCCCAATGCACAAAAACAAAGTTGTACCAATTTATATAAATTTTATAATTCCAAATACCTACTCCTTTCTACTTTATCCTATTTTAATTTTATACACTATCTATCAAGAATATGAACAAATATTAGGAGTAAAACGGATGTATTGAATAAGTATAATAATATTATTATAAGAAAAACAATACTTTTAATCACTTCCTAAACATACAAGTTTTATAAAAGTTCATAGAATCATACGGAGTAGTAATCTACCTTTTCTTTTAAAAAAGTTCATTCCGAAAAACCAAACTTAATTATTTTTAGATTAATTAAGATATTAAGCCATATTCTTTTTGAATCTCATACTCAACTTAGGCCCTGTTCTTTTGAACTGAAATTGTCTTAACTGAACTGAACTAAACTGAACTTATTGCAGCTGAACTGAACTGAACTGAACTTAATGGAGCTAAACTGAACTAAACTAAACTAAACTTATCTGAACTGAACTAAACTGAAATAATAATAAAAATATTATACTACTAATAATAACAATAATACCAACAATAATAATAAATATTATAATAACAATAATACCAATAATAATAATAAATATTATAATAATATTATTCATTATTAATAATAACATATTAATATAATATAATAGTAATAAAAATAATAATAATAATAATAATACTGATAATAATAATAATAACAATCTGATAATATATAAAAAAAAATAGTAATATAATAATAAATATAGTAATAATAATAATAATAATAATATATTAGTAATATAAATGATAACATTATTAATAACAATATAATATATTAATAATAATAACTAAAAAATAAAGAATAATATAATATTATAAATAATAATAATAATAATAATAGTAATAGGTCTAATATAATAACTTATTAATATAAAAATAATAATAAACATATGATTAATAGTGATAATATTAATGAATATATTAATAAAATAATAAATTATTAATATTATAATATTAAATGTAATAATAATAAATATGTTATGAATAATATTAATAATAATGAATATATTAATAAAAATAAATAAATAATATAATAATAATAATAATAATAATAATATTAATAATAATATTAATATTAATATTAATATTAATAATAAATAAATATTTCAAATATATTAAATATAAATATAATAATATAAACAATACAAATTAATTATTAATAAATATAATAGTAATATAATAAATATAATAATAATTACAATCGTAAATAAATTAATAGAAGAATAATGATATCAATAAGAATATAAAATAAGAATAATAATATTAATATTAATGTTGAAATAAACTAATATGAACTGAACTGAACTGAACTGATCTGAACTAAACTGAACTGAACTGAACTGAATGGTGCTGAACTAAACTGAACTGAACTTATTGGAGCTGAACTGAACTGAACTTATTAAAACTGAAATTAAATGCAAAAGAACTGGGCCTTAGTTTAGCATAATTCAACACCTAGACTCAACTCTCTTTTGCTCATTGCGGTTCAGTTCAGTTCAGCTTAATTTAATTATGTTAATCTCACTTCAGTTCTATCAATTCCAGCTCGTTTTTAACTTTTAACCCTACTCCTACCACTACTATCATCATCATCATCATCATCATTTTGTAGTCTGTCAATATATCTGTGTGAAGGTTAATTAAGATGGGTTAAATAATGTCCCACCTATATAAATAAAACAATTGTTTTGTTTTTTTCAATGCATTTTACGTTTGTCTTATATAATATACTTTAACCTATTTTAACTTAAAGACGGAAATAAAAATTTGTGACTCTTAAAGTAAGTACAATTCAAACTCATTCAATTCTAAAATATTAGTAAAGTCATAACACAAATTATAGGGATTGCAAATCATCTTTTTCTATATGTTCTTTTCCACTAATCTTCGTTGTCAATTGTCATTGTTTGGTAAAAAAACTGACCAAACACGGTATACCACTTGCGGAAGGCTTAAAGTGACCTATCTTTTTTAGCCTGGTATCGGGGGGTTAATTTATATGTGACTTGTGACGGAATGACGATGTAAATAACGTAAAAGACGAAATAAGGAAACAATAACATAAGAGGTTTTGGTAACGCGGAAAATCCAATGTGGGAAACAACCGTTGGGGAGTCGGTATCTAGTCAATAGTCCACTATGTAATAATCAGAGCACAAGTACAATATATAGCGAGTCCAGATCTGATGACAAATAACTTGTTCAACAGAGTCGGGGCAGACTAGAGCTGATGAAAAGCGGGTTTGGGCCGGACACGGGCCAGACCCAACTGCTAAAAAAGTGTTCGGTGGACCTTATTTTATAGCCCGGCAGACGGTGCTGTCATCAGATGTCAGAGGCTTTGTAGGTTTATCATGGTGTACGTAGGTTAGATGTGGAATTAGTTGGGGTAATCATTGGTGTTGGGGATGCACATGTATGATGATGGGTGGATAAGTATATGGCATGGATGATGGTTTAGGCTTTATTTCGCGTATTATAGACATGGATTTGCTTATAGAGAGGTAATGATGGCTTTTTCATCACCTGATGATGATGGATGATCCTCTCGGTGAGTTTAACAATGGTGACTGGCTTATGTGAGTATGATCTTCACGTGGATCTCATGAAGTATGGATGTGCGCGTCTGTAACACCCCCATACTCCAAGTGCCTTACCAGGACCACCCAGGTATAAGGATGTTACCATCTCGGTTACCCGAGGCAATGATAATCAAATAAACAATAATGAAACAACGTTTAAATAGAAATACTTAGTGAAAAGTTACAATCTCAAAACCAAAACCAAAAGTACAAATACATATTCTCAAACTGATCATTTCATCGATCTAATCGAAATGTTTATAAAAACTACTAAGCTACAAACGGAAGACTTCTATCATCGGATCGTGGCACATCCCCCTATCCCAAGACTCAACTCATACCTACTCAATATCGCTCACCATCCCCGAATGGATCACCGCAGTTTTAAAATAATAATCGGGTCAAGATACTATTTACATAAATTATATAACCAATGGAACGATAAACAATACAAACTCATACAATCATACTCAATCATCCACTCCACTCCATCTCCGTCACCGATCGTCCACCTGGACACCACATGGATCGGGGACCGCAGCCTGTACCCACCAAATCCCCGCTCATCATACCGAGCGATAACCCTGTCCCATTAATGTGCACATCTCCTTCCGTGGCGGGTTCCACCAAGGGCGAAACTAGGGCGTGAAGCCACTCCCGCAAGTTACTCCACTCAGCCGAGAACGCATCTCGAGAACCATAGAAAAACAATCACAATCACAATATCAACAACCGTCTGAATCTATCAACAATGTATAATCACAACCGTCTGAATCAATCAACCACACTAACTACAGCACAATCACCACACATTATATAAGTAATACTGAGTAGGGAAACCCTACCTGGAAAGCACAACAATCAGACGATCTCACAGCTGATATCAAAAATCTTCCTCTACGAATCCTCCTCCTAATATACAAACACATAATCACTACCAAGCATACAAACAACAAAAACCCCCAAATCCCCAAACTAGGGTTTAACCAACTTTAAAGAAACATCATAAAAAAGGTATATAGGTCTTACCCTCGACGCAAGGATCACAACGGTATAAAGGAAAGTGATATCCGACCTTCCAAGCTCCGGGATTTGCCAACAATGCGATTAAAGCTAATAACGTAGTTTGTTTTCTCTTCTCACAGTGATTAGGTTTTGAAAAGTGATTTAGGAACAATGACGGAAGTATTATATACTCTAATCGCATTATTAACAAAACCCGAGAAAACAGCCCTCAGAACCGGCTACTCGATCGAGTAGCTAAGGTACTCGATCGAGTGCCCCTTACTCGATCGAGTACCCACGTTACTCGATCGAGTACCCAACAGTCGAGAAACTATTTTATTTTCGCAACACGCCCTTACTCGACAGAGTAAGGCCTACTCGATAGAGTACCCCAAGACTCATAAATACGTAGTATTACAGTCTTCCCTCCTTAAAAAGAATTTCGTCCCCGAAGTTCAAACCACAACAAAACAAAGACACACACTACGCATTCCCGACTCAACAACCAAAACAAAACTCAACATTAAAAACATGTTACTAACCCAAACTCAACCCGACTCAACGACCACAACCATGCCGACACAACATAAAAAGGGTATAAAACTCACAAAAACTCTTTGCGATCATCTCCTATCCCCCTAAAAGAAACAAGGTTACGTCCCCGTAACCATACATACCTGATCAAAAAGGAAAGGGTAGCGCTCTCTCATGATATCCTCTGCCTCCCATGTAGCTTCCTCAGTCTCGTGGTTAGACCAAAGGATCTTAAGCAAAACTGTCTCACCACTCCTAGTCTTCCTAACCTTCCGGTCAAGAATCTGCTTAGGTACCTCAAGATATGATAAAGACTCATCTAGCTCTAAGCTCTCTGCCTCTAACACATGTGACGGGTCACTCACATACTTCCGCAGCTGCGATACATGAAACACATTATGCACTCTCTCTAACGCAGAGTAAAAGCCAGACGATAAGCAACTTCCCCAACTCTCTCTAAGATCTCATAAGGATCGGTGAACTTTTGGCTCAGCTTGCCTTTCTTCCCAAATCTCATAACCCCACGCATAGGAGACACTTTCAGAAGAACCTTATCCCCAACCTGAAACTCTATATCCGGGCGATGAAGATCTGCATAACTCTTTTGCCTATCCTAAGCTGCTCTCATCCGTTCCCTGATCATCTTTATCTGTTCAACCATCTCATGTACTATCTCTGGTCCTAGAACCACTGCCTCAGCACTGTCGTCCCAACAAATCGGACTCCTGCATCTCCTCCCATATAAAGCCTCAAACGGTGCCATGTCAATACTAGTGTGATAGCTGTTGTTGTAAGAAAACTCTATTAAATCCAACCTCTGTTCCCAGCTACCACCAAAGTCCATCACACAAGCTCGTAACATATCCTTAAGAGTTTTGATTGTTCTCTCAGTCTGACCGTCTGTCGCAGGATGAAAAGCTGTACTCATCTTCAAAGTTGTTCCCAAAGATTCCTGCAACTCTTTCCAAAACCTTGAGATAAATCTCGCATCTCTGTCACACACTATGTCCTTAGGGACTCCATGCAACTTAAGCACATTCTTCCTGTAGGCCATAGCTAAATGTGCTTTAGTCCATGTATCTTTCATTGGCACAAAATGAGCTGACTTGGTCAGTTGATCCACTATTACCCATATCATGTTGTTACCCTGTTGACTCTTTGGCAAACCCACGATAAAATCCATAGAAATGGATTCCCACTTCCACTCAGGTACCTCTAAAGACTGAATCTTACCTTGTGGTCGTCGCTGTTCCCCTTTAACTCTCTGGCATGTCAAACAACGGGCCACAAACTCTTCTTCATCCCAGGCCACCAAAACGTGTTCTTCAAATCCTTGTATAGTTTGTCACCGCCTGGATGTACTGAATACGGTGTACAATGTGCCTCCGTCATGATTGTCTTTTTCAGCTCCTCATCATTAGGGACACACCACCTACCATCGAACCTCAAACTACCATCTGTATGAATGGAGAATCGAGACACTGTCCCTTTCTCTACTCCAACTCTCCATTCAACCATCTTAGGATCCAAAGCCGTTTTACCACGAATATCCTCATAAAGATCAGCTGTCTTGTCAAATCTCCCACAAAGCATCTCTCTCTGCATCATATGTATACCAAACTTCCTCACCTCATCTCTCAACCTCAACAAAGATAGAGCTGTACACAAAGAATGTACACTCTTCCTGCTCAAAGCATCTGCAACCACATTGGCTTTCCCTTCATGGTAGATAATATCCATGTCATAATCGCCAATCAGCTCCATCCACCTCCTCTGTCTCATGTTCAACTCCTTTTGAGTGAAGATGTACTTGAGACTCTTGTGATCCAAAAATACCTTAAAGGTCGCCCCATAAAGGTAATGCCTCCAAATCTTGAGAGCAAACACCACTGCACCCAACTCTAGATCATTTGTAGGATAATTCTCCTCATACGGCTTCAATTGCCTAGAAGCATAGGCAATCACCTTACCGTTCTGCATCAACACACATCCCAACCCATTCTTTGAGGCGTCTGTATAAACCTCAAAATTCTCGATCCCTTCAGGCAATGCCAAGATAGGAGCTGTGGTCAAACGCTCCTTTAATGTTTGGAACGCCTTCTCACAACTCTCATCCCAACGAAACCTGTTCTCTTTCCTCATCAAAGCTGTCATAGGTCTAGCTATCTTGGAGAAATCTTTCACGAACCGTCTGTAGTATCCCGCTAAACCCAAGAAACTCCTGATCTCAGCAACATTCTTTGGTGCTTCCCACTTTGTCACTGCCTCAATCTTCGCCGGATCCACAGCTACTACCTCCTTAGAGATCACATGCCCCAGAAAAGCAACTTTCGTAAACGAGAACTCACACTTGGAATGACTTAGCATACAACTCATGCTCCCTCGTAGTCTGCAACACAATCCTCAGATGCTCCTCATGCTCCTCCTTAGTCTTAGAGTAGACTAAGATGTCATCGATAAACATCACCACGAACTTGTCCAAAAACTATTTGAAGATTCTGTTCATCAAATCCATAAACACAGCCGGTGCATTAGATAACCCAAACGGCATCACCACGTACTCATAATGACCATACCTCGACGTGAAAGCGGTCTTTGGTATGTCCATCTCTCTAATCTTCACCTGATGGTATCCCGACCTAAAATCAATCTTGGAAAAGACTGATGCACCACTCAACTGATCAAACAGGTCATCTATCCTTGGAAAAGGATACTTATTCTTCACTGTCATTCGGTTCAGCTCTCTGTAATCTATACACAACCACAAACTCCCATCTTTCTTCTTCACGAAAAGAACGGGTGCTCCCCACGACGATACACTAGGTCTAATGTATCCCTTTTCTATCAGATCATCTAACTGTTTCCTGAGCTCCTCCATCTCTTTAGGACCCATCCGGTACGGTGCCTTAGAGATTGGCCCCGTCCCCGGTTTCAACTCAACGGTGAAATCTATCTCCCTCTTCGGTGGCAACCGGAATCTCCTCCGGAAAAACATCCGCAAACTCTCCCACCACCGGTATCCGATCAAGCTTCGGACTCTCTATCCGGTCATCTCTCACATGGCACAAGATCGAAGGGCATCCCTTCCTCGAGATAAGACTTCAAGGTGATGCAATCAACTTAACTTTGGGTTTGACTAGAAACCCACGATAAGACACACTAACACCCTTAGACCCTCTCAAAGACACTTTCTTTTGATGACAGTCTATCTTAGCTTTATACTTTCCTAACCAATCCATCCCGACTATCATCTCAAAACCGTCAAAAGGAAACTTTAGCAAGTCTACAGGCAGATCAACTTGCCCAACTATCATAGATACATCTCTAAACAACCTCCCACATGATACAGACTCACCCGAAGGTATAAAAACTTTCTCACTTACTGACTCATATACCCTCAAACCCAACCGTTTAACATGACTCGAAGATACAAACGACTGAGACGCCCCCGAATCAAACAAAACAAAGGTAGGAATACTGATAACAAGAAAAGTACTAGTGATAACATGTGCATCCTCCTCAGCTGCTTTCTTGTCCATCATGAACGACTTTCCTTTGGTCTTGTCCACCTCCGTGACAAGATCTTGTTGATGTGGTCGCCTTTAGCACCCGACCCCCGATTGTTGTTGTTGTTCATAGCTGGTTTTTGATAAGAATTACCGCCATTGCGGTTACCTCTACCCCGATAGCTCGACTTCCCGGTTAGACCATGACCCACCCGGTCTGTTGCTCGCATAACTCGTGCGGGTCCCCGAGAATAGCTCCCGAGCCGACCCCTGAAAAGCTCCCGGTGCACTCGTGCACTCATGTCTCTTGTGGCCTACACCGCCACAGCCATAGCAAGTCATCCCCCAACTACCACTACCACTCACACGGCCACGCCCATAGGAAGCCCCAGCACTGAATCCTGACCCAGAAGAAAACCCCTTAGCTTGATTGTGGTTGCCTTTCTTGTGACTAGAGTAGCCTCCACCTTCACTCTCAGCCTTTCTTTTCTCACTCAGTCTCTCCTAAGCCATCTCAACCAGCCTCTCAGCTCTCCCAGCCCTCTCATAAGCTTCCTTAACATCGGTAAGGACTCCCACGGATAACTTATCCATAATCTTGGGTGTCAACCCTCTCTCAAACCTCAGCGCCAGGTTCTCCTCACTCAAACCCATATCCTCAGCATACCTAGACTTCTCATTAAACTGCTTGTAATACTCAAAGAATCGACATATCAGATGTCATCTTAAATCCATCAAACTCCTCTCTCAGCTTACTCCTCACATGTTCCGGTACAAACTCCTTCCTCATAGCCCTCCGAAACTCTTCCCAAGGTATAGCAGGTAAGACCTGATTCACATACATCTCCCTAGCACCCACCTTCACCGTATCCCACCACTTGCCAGCTGCGTCCCTCAGGTAGAACGCAACTTGTTCTACTCTCATCTCATCAGGACAATGGACCAGGTCCAGAATGTTCTCCATCTCACGATGCCAGTTGTCAAGAAGGTTTGGTTCCCCGGTTCCCGTGTACTCTTTTGGGTTAAACCTCGCTATATAGAGACTGATCTTAGAGTGATCAACCTCCTTATCCTTATTCACTTTCCTTAAGGCCTCGGTAAGAGCATCTTGGTGGTCCAACATCTTAACAACATCATCTATCTTCATGGTCTCAGCTCTCGCATAATACGCGTTTCTCTTGGGCGGCATCTTGAAACTATATAAGAAAGGGTAGACATAAACACACGCACTAAAACCTAAAAACATGAAAACAGGTTGCCCAGAACACACTCGATCGAGTACCCAAACCTACTCGATCGAGTAAGAGGCTACTCGATCGAGTGCCCAACATACTTGATCAAGTGCCTCGACTCTAGAACCAAACAGACCTTCGGACCTCTATCATACTCGACCGAGTAGCCCGGCTACTCGATCGAGTGACCCCCTACTCGATCGAGTGGCCGAGGTACTCGATCGAGTGCCCAAAAACACGATTCTGGATTCTAAATCGCCAAATACCCACTCGATCGAGTTAAACCCACTCGACCGAGTACCCCCCCTACTCGATCGAGTCATGCTGACTCGCATAACTACCTGCATGTTATCTCACATCTCCCAACATACTAAGCAACATTATAAACGTAACATGTGATATAGCTAGGCATGCAACTTCTACCAAGCTTTTCATATAATCAACGAAACAGTTATGTCATATTATCAATGCCACATTGTAATCATCCAACATGCTTTTCTATTCCAACAACAGTTGTATATACTTCACCAATCTTTCATTCATAAACTCAACCTCCTACTCCAAACATCCAACAATTACGACATACTTCATCACATCCATACACAAGCTAACAAACAACACATACGACTTGACATACACCCCCCATGTGACCGGTTCAAAATTGTAGGGCGATTTCGCGACTTTAGGACGTCTCCCAAGCCTTTGCATTAGCTCCTACAACATTTACCCCGAGTTCATTTTAATTGACTCCTTATATTCATTGGGTTCATTGGTTACAGGTTTCAGGATCGTCTCTCTGATACCATTTTGTAACACCCCCATATTCCAAGTGCCTTACCAGGACCACCCAGGTATAAGGATGTTACCATCTCGGTTACCCGAGGCAATGATAATCAAATAAACAATAATGAAACAACGTTTAAATAGAAATACTTAGTGAAAGGTTACAATCTCAAAACCAAAACCAAAAGTACAAATACATATTCTCAAACCTGATCATTTCTTGATCTAATCGAAATGTTTATAAAAACTACTAACCTACAACGGAAGACTTCTATCATCGGATCGTGGCACATCCCGGCTATCCCGAAGACTCAACTCATACCGCTCAATATCTGCTCACCATCCCCGAATTGATCACCGCAGGTTTTAAAACAATAATCGGGGTCGAGACTATTTACATAAATTATATAACCAATGGAACAAGAAAACAATACAAACTCATACAATCATACTCAATCATCCACTCCACTCCATCTCCGTCACCGATCGTCCACCGGATCAGCCCGCCAGTTGGGGGACCGCATGCCGTACCCACCAAATCCCCGCTCATCATACCGAGCGATAACCCTGTCCCATTAATGTGCACATCTCCTTCCGTGGCGGGTTCCACCAAGGGCGAAACTAGGGCGTGAAGTCACTCCCGCAAGTTACTCCACTCAGCCAAGAACGCATCTCGAGAACCATAGACAAACAATCACAATCACAATATCAACAACCGTCTGAATCTATCAACAATGTATAATCACAGCCGTCTGAATCAATCAACCACACTAACTACAGACAATCACCACACATTATGTAAGTAATCTTGAGTAGGAAACCCTACTGGAAAGCACAACAATCGGGACGATCTCACAGCTGATATAAAAAAGCTTCCTCTATGAATCCTCCTCCGAATATACAAACACATAATCACTACCAAGCATACAAACAACAAAAACCCCCAAATCCCCAAACTAGGGTTTAACCAACTTTAAAGAAACATCATAAAAAAGCCCTGCCAGTGGGGGACCGCAGCCGTACCCACCAAATCCCCGCTCATCATACCGAGCAATAACCCTGTCCCATTAATGTGCACATTCCCTTTCGTGGCGGGTTCCACGAAGGGCGAAACTAGGGCGTGAAGCCACTCCCGCAAGTGACTCCACTCAGCCGAGAACGCATCTCGAGAACCATAGACAAACAATCACAATCACAATATCAACAACCGTCTGAATCTATCAACAATGTATAATCACAACCGTCTGAATCAATCAACCACACTAACTACAGCACAATCACCACACATTATGTAAGTAATACTGAGTAGGAAAACGCTACCTGGAAAGCACAACAATCAGACGATCTCACAGCTGATATCAAAAAGCTTCCTCTACGAATCCTCCTCCTAATATACAAACACATAATCACTACCAAGCATACAAACAACTAAAACCCCCAAATCCCCAAACTAGGGTTTAACCAACTTTAAAGAAACATCATAAATACGTAGTATTACAGCGCCGTTTTGTGTTTGTTTGGTAGATGTCAGATGATCCTTTCCTCCGTTGCTTCCTTGTATTTATAGTATTTGGCCCTCTAGAGTTTATGCCTCAATTGTCTTCTTCTCCAAGTTAGGGTTTTGTTTCACGGATCAAAGCCGTTGTCGGACTTTATTTTGCTACTACCCGTATTTCCTTCTTTTCGATCCAAGCGTCCGACTCCCCCATGTATGTCATGGGTTCACTTGCATGCTTATTAACTACCCACTCATCTCATGCCACGTAGCCCAGGCCAAATATTGTAATTTTGGCCCAAACAGTTTGCCCTCAATTTCGCTTCTCAGCTTTGTTGAGGAGGGATATTGACTATTTAAGTTCTGCCTACTGTCGTCATCCTACTATCGGTAAACTGTTGTTATCCTTCTGGATTAAGCTGTCATTCTGATGAAAGAAGCTGCAGCCATCCTGCTGGGACAGACCGCTGAAACTCCGCCGGAACATAGTGCTGAAGCTCTGATGGAGCAGACAGTTAAAACTCTGTTGGAGCAAGTTGCTGCTTGCTTGCCGGATTTGACTCCTGCTAGATATATTTGAGATAATTCTGCATCCCTGCTTTGTATTCAGAATTCTGGTACCCTGATCCGTTCGATTCTGCTGAATTATACTCTGTTGTCCTTGCAGACTGATTTCTGGCTCTCCTTGGTTCTACTGATCGGGAAGTAGACGTAAGCTGATGTCTTGCTGAGGTAGACCTGTGGATTCCTGTTAGTAGACTTTTCAACAAGCGGACTCCTGGCGGATTTCTGCTGGAGGATGCTCGGGACAACTGGTGGACGCTAGAAACTCGATGGCTGATGTTGGGGTCCTGACGGTTAGTGCTGGGAACCAGACGGGTGGCTCTGGGAACCAGATGGCTGATGCTGGGAACCAGACGGCTGGCTTTGGGGACCAGACGGCTGACGATAGGGACCAGATGACTGGCTCCGGAGACCAGGCGGCTGATCCTGGGGTCCCACCAGGTGAATATGGTGGTTGGAACATTCATCACAAGTTTTTTGTGCACTTGTTATGTAGGTGCTACCTGTAAAATGTTAGTAATGCAATGCACGTGCATGTATGGACCCTTTAATGTATGATGCAGACTAAATGATGATTAGGCGTGCTGTAGACTATCATATGTCATGAATGCGATGTAAATCATGCCTATATGCTCTGTCTTTTTATTGTCCTTTTCTGGATAATAGGGGCTGTTGCGTCCCCTGTGGCTCCAGCGTTGTACTGCGTGCACGCACCCATGTATATGGCCCTGGGATCTTAATGCCCTCAACGTAGCTACGCTTTTATCTGGGATGAATGCTGAGATGCAGGTGGTCTTTGTATCGCCGTGCCCTGCCATCTCCAGTTCATACTGTTATAAATAAATAATCTCATTATACAACATATTCATATATGTTACAATTAATTTAGTCATAAAATTAAATATAGATCTTATGCATGCAAACATGAATAAGAATATAGAAGAAATCATTTTCCTTACAATAAAATTTCGGATCAAAGGGCACAAGTAAGATCTCCTTCTTACTTGTTCTTGAGCTTTCCTTATATGTATGAACAAAGATAAAAAGATAGAATCCCTTCCAAAGATGAATACACAAGATAACCCCTTAATAGATTAATATTACATGATCTAGAATAATATTAATCTTACTAAAAATTGACCCAAAATATTTATTTTGTTCTCTATTATTTCGAAATATAGAGGAAGGAATTTTGGAGTTTTATCTCTCTAATTTTTATAAGATATTAAGAGAGTTCTATTTCTTACACTAGAAATAAGAATTATGTGAATGAATAATGAAAGAACCCATTTGATGCTCTTTAGAGGGCAAAACCGGTGGGTGTGGAAGGGTGCTCTAGGCATGGGCTTGATTCTCTAACCAAGAATATAGGCATGCAAGGGTAGGTGTAGGTTTTATAATTATGTTTTCCACTTATAAATAATCAACACAATTTTTATCCTAATACACCCTCAATTTTTATTTGTGATTTTGTCAATATGTCACATGAGACACATTACATGACATCTTATATATGAAATGTATTTTTAACAATTAAAAATCAACATATTAATAAAATATGTCACTTAAATTAACATAGTAATTCACAATTACTTGTACCAAAATGGTTTACTAATTTATAAATCACAACATCTTGTATTTATAATAAATTATTCATTCAGTTTCAATTGTTTCCGTAAACAGTAATTTCATCTAATTAATAAAACAATTCGATTACTTAGACCGTATCTTATTTAATCAAATTACAATGAGACACGTAAATATTACTTCCAAAATCGTCCGTCAATTTTAAGTAATTTAATTAACTCGTATCGTCATACGATCAATTAAATATTCAATTAAGAGTGTTACCCTTTAGGTATGACCTAAGGGGATCAACTGATCACCACCGTCGCATGACAGTAATGTCAAACTCTAGTCAGCCAATCATTACCAATATGTGTGGACCAGTTGACTGTAAAATATTACATCCCACATGTATTCTTAAAAACGAGATTTAAACATGTGATCATCATGATCGATAGTTGTGATCGCATTATTGTCGGAGGACACATATTCCAATAATCTTCCACTTGTCCTCGACAAGTGTGCGTCACCAATTCTCTTGTCCTATTACTATCTCCCACTCAATGCAAGGTGTCTTTTAGGTCGTACTTGCAAGTGATCATATCGAGAATGGTTTTCTCGATCTGGAGAATAACTGATTGACCGGAATTATCTACCATAGATACCTTCCGAGCGTGACCACGCATTTCCAATTCATTACTCCTCGAGTGGCCCTGAGATATTGTTATAACCTGACAAGGGGTGGACAGTTCCTATCGCACTTATTCCCTTCGACTAGCCACAGCTATCATAACCCAAAATATGCCCATTTGACCCCATTTACGAACGTCGTAGTAACATAAATCAAACTTAATCTGTAACTGTACCACCTTAGGCGAATAGTCTTTAGTCAAAAGAATCGACTCATTAGAATATTATAGTAGCTCTCGCCACGACAAGGCTATATAAATTTTCCAGAACTCTATAAGCGGTCATTAGCCCGACAAAGTGTTCCTAATAGTCTGTCTATGTGATCGACTAGTCATCTCACATAACTTCATGGCACTTGAACTTGCCATCAATCGCATCACACTCTAGTCACTTCGAGACGTCACCTCATACAAGTGGCTATGGGCGAATACAATGTTAATCCATGTTCACTTTAATGGGGTTCAATTGTCACTACAACCCGTTTAGATGTAACAATGTATAAGGAAAAGATAAAAGACAAATGTGATTATGAACATGAACAAAAACAACACTTTTAATTCATTTCAAAATCTAATACAAACTTGGTACACGTTTAAGTCCCATGGACGCAACATGTCCATCATGCTTAGCCTGCGATAAAGGCTTGGTGAGCGGATCGGCTATATTGTCATCCGTCCCAACCTTACAAATCTCAATTTCCTTTCTTTCAATGAAATCTCTAATGACATGATATTTTCTAAGTACATGTCTAGATCTATTACTAGACTTTGACTCTTTAGCTTGGAAGATCGTCCCACTATTATCACAATAGAGAGTGATGGGATCATTGGCGGTAGGTACTACTCTTAGACCTTCCATGAATTGCATGATCCATATAGCTTCCTTGGCAGCTTCTGATGCTGCAATGTACTCAGCCTCCGTGGTTGAATCCGCAGTTATAGCTTCCTTGAAGCTTCTCCAGCTAACAGCACCACCATTGAGCATGAAAACAAAACCAGCTTGTGATTTCATATCATCTCTGTCTGTTTGAAAACTTGAGTCCGTGTATCCATTAACACGGAGCTCGGTGTCTCCTCCAAATACTAAGACAGAATCCTTAGTTCTTCTCAAGTACTTAAGGATGTTCTTGACGGCTATCCAGTGATTCTCACCTGGATTTCCTTGATATCTACTCGTCATGCTCAAGGCATACGAGACATCAGAACGTGTGCATATCATGGCGTACATGATTGATCCAACAGCGGAAGTATAAGGGATCATCTTCATGTGTTCAACATCATGGGGTTCGGAGGGATATTGAGACTTGCTCAATATAGTCCCAGTTACCATAGGTACCAATCCCCTTTTTGATTTGTCCATGCTGAAACGTCGAAGAATCTTATCAACATAAGATTCTTGACTTAGTGCCAATATCCTCTTGGATCTATCTCTATAGATCCGGATACCTAATATGCGTTGTGCCTCTCCTAAATCCTTCATTTGGAAATGGTTACCTAACAACTTCTTAACGGAAGACAACATCGAAATATCATTTCCAATGAGTAGTATGTCATCGACATACAAGATTAGGAACACAACATTGCTTCCACTAAATTTCATGTATAAACATGGTTCCTCAACACTTCGAGCGAAACCATTCTTTTTTATCACATGATCGAATCGATGATTCCAACTTCTAGATGCTTGCTTAAGTCCATAAATGGATCTCTTAAGTTTGCACACTTTGTTAGGATTTTTAGAATCGACAAAACCTTCGGGTTGTATCATGTACACCTCCTCTTCTAAATGCCCATTTAGAAAAGCGATTTTGACATCCATTTACCATATTTCATAATCATGAAATGCGGCAATTGCTAACAAAATCCGTATGGATCTTAGCATGGCTACGGGGGCGAAGGTTTCATCATAATGAAGACCTTGGACTTGGGTAAATCCTTTTGCCACTAGCCTAACTTTGTAGACATCATCATGTCCTTCTATGCCATTTTTGAGCTTGAAAATCCATTTGCATTGAAGAGGTCTTGCCCCTTTAGGCAAATCCACCAAGTTCCAAACTTGGTTTTCATGCATAGAATAATCCATCTCGGACTTCATGGCTTCAAGCCATAAGGAGGAATTTGGACTAGAGATTGTGGTTTTGTAGGTGGCGGGCTCTTCACTTTCTAAAAGCAACACATCGAGTGTTCCATCTTCTTCGATAAGTCCCACATATCGATCGGGATGGCTAATAACTTGGCCCGTTCTTCTAAGAGGAGGAGGGACAAACGCGCTAGACGACGAAGGAACATCTTCTTGCGTCTCAACCTCGGTTTGTGGCTCTTGAATTTCATCAAGTTCAAAATTTCTCCCACTCTGTCTCTTAGAAATAAAGTCTCTTTCTAAGAAGACAGCCTCACAAGACACCAATACTTTGTTTTCTTGAGGTTTATAGAAGTAATAACCTCGGGTGTTGGAATAGCCTACAAAGGTGCATTTTTCAGATCGTGGGGCTAGCTTATTGTCATTTTTGGTTTTGACATAAGCATTACAACCCCAAATTTTCATGTAGGATAGATTAGGAACTCTTCCTTTCCATATCTCAAATGGAGTTTTCTCGGTGGCTTTGGTGGGACAATTGTTCAAATATCTTATTGCGGTTTGAATCGCAAATCCCCAAAACGAGTTCGGTAACTCGGTTTCACTCATCATGGATCGAACCATATCAAGTAGGATTCGATTTCTCCTTTCGGCAACACCATTGAGTTATGGTGTTCCGGGTGGAGAAAGTTATGATATAATACCACAAGCTTTCAAGTGTGAATCGAATTCAAGGCTAAGATATTCTCCACCACGATCGGATCGTAGTGCTTTTATCTTTTTGTTTAATTGGTTCTCTACTTCGTTTTGAAATTCCTTGAATTTCTCAAAAGCTTCACTTTTATGCTTCATTAAATAGATATACCCATATCTAATCAAGTCACCGGTGAAGGTTATGAAGTAGTAATAATTTCCACGAGCGGTGATACTCATTGGTCCATACACATCGGTATGTATGAGTCCCAATAGCTCACTTGCTCGGGTCCCTTTACCACTAAAAGGATTTCGAGTCATCTTGCCAAGAAGGCAATATTCGCATGTTCTATATGATTGATAATCAAATGGTGTAATCACATTAGTTGAAATTAATCTTTTGATGCGATTCTCGTTTATGTGACCTAATCGACAATGCCAAATGAACGATTCATCTGGATCACTTGATTTGAGTTTCTTTGACTGAATGTTGTAGATGTCATTAGTTGGATTCGAGGTTTCTAAAATGTAAATGTCATTAATGGAAGGAGCTTGGCCTATAACCAAGTCATTCCTTGAAATAGTACAACGATTGTTCTTAATGACAAAACAAAAACCGTCCATGTCTAACATAGCGATTGAAATAATGTTCTTAGAAAGTGTAGGCACATAACAATTATGTAAATACAACTCAAACCCATAAGGCAAAGCTAATACATAAGTTCCCTTGGATTCGGCCGCTACTCGAGCTCCATTTCCAAGGCGTAGATCCACATCTCCTTTGCTAAGCCTCTTCACGTCTCTTAACCCCTGTAAATGATTACAAAGGTGAGAACCACAACCGGTATCCAGTACCCATGTCGTAGTGGAAGTATAATTTACATCAATAACATAAATTTCCTTAGGAATTTTACCTTTTGGAACGATGATTCCTTCCCTTATATTTCGCAAATATACGGGACAATTCCTAAGCCAATGTCCCATGCCATAGAAATAATGGCACTCATCTTCAACTTGCTTGAAGTTTTTCCCTTTCTTTCCCTTCTTCTTAAACTTTTTGCCCTTGGAAGCAAGAACTTGATTGCTTGAGCTCCCACTAGTTTTGGCATCTTTCTCTTCCAAAGACAAAGATCCTATAGATTTTATGAGGTGGTCTTCCTGAGACCGGCTCACAAGAGATCTTGTAGTAGTAGGAGGTTTAGAAGAAGTGACGAAGTTTATGTTTCCATCCGAACCTATCCCAAAAGAAATTTCTCTAGTAGTGTCGAAATCATTGTTGAAGCAAACGTCGTCAAAAACATTGTGGCAAGACTCAATAGTTATCGGTGTGGTAGCGTTTGATGGATTCATTGTAATCAACTACAATTATGGAGGAAAAGGAAAAATTAACATTTGTCTTTTTAAATCATACTTGTAAATGAAATTTAACAAGATATGAACATTTATATAGTGACCTCTACCCAACTATTATAAATGATTCCAAGACCCAAATTCATATTAATTTAAGCATCGGTAAAGCCGAATACAACCCTTATCAATATAACTCGGTGGATTAACACTTTAATCGATTCTACTTTTAGAACTCTTGGTCGATAAAATTACATTAATATTTATCTTTAGCCCGAAACACATCCGGCAACCGTCGAGAATACTTTCGTTGAGTTCAACCCAAATTTCGAATAAATGTGTCCATGATCCAAATTTACATCAACTTGGGCATCGGTAAAGCCGAAAACAACCCTCATCTTTATAAATTCGGTGGGTAGACATTTATCACCCACTTCCCCTACGTAACAAGGTTTGTCCCCGGTAAAGCCGAGTGCACTCCCTCACGAAATAGGTTTTCATGGTTTCTACTTTTTGGTAAGGCTAAGTCTCAATTGTTTATTTTTTTAGCGAGAGGTCATGTCAATTTATTATCTATCACGTTTTAAGTGAACTAAAGCGGTGAACTGCGATAATTATAATTGACACGGTCGATAAACTCGATTTAAAATGCATGTTTAGTTATGGCGATTTAGCGATGCATGCAACATATAAATAAAATGCAAAGCATAAATAAAATCCTAGTATGACCTTCTTAAAATAGTAAATCTAATAAACTATTACAAATTCGGAAACCAACTACATTGGTCCCTTGAACTTCGGTCTTGGCACGCATTTCAAGGCAACACATTCTTTAATGGATCGCCTTCTCGAGTGGCACCGCCTTCAAGGAACTCCGGAATAATAAAATTACATAATAAATTACATAATTTCCTATTATACATTTGTAATTAAAATAAAAATAAATCTATTAAATTACAAAACGGTGATACGAGATCACAATAAATTACAACCGAATCGATATTCCCATACATTTCGGGTAATATCAATTAAAACTAAGGTCATACTAAGTAAAATTACATAATTCAAAAATTACATAAAATTAAAATATGACAAACATAAATAAAATGCAGCATTATAATATGTATGAACATGCCCAATTTTATGCTAAATCGCCTTTAAGGAGCCAATATCGTATATTAATCGGTTTTTATGGATTTGCGTGATTTAACCATTTTATAATCACAATAATTACATAAAATCATATTTATGTACTAGTTAATTACCCTAACCAACTTAGGACTCAAAATTAGTCTCCACTAAAATTTGACAATAATTAACCTAGATTTCTTAATATTGTTCATAAATGGACTTTAAAATACAAAAATATGTCATAAACTTCAAATTAAATCATAAAAATTTCAAATAATTTCAAAATTTGAAATTTAAACTCATAAACATTTTGTAAAAATACCATGACACTCATAATGTTCAAAAACTTAGGTTAAACATTTCGATATTTATCGAGAAAAACAATGTTGCGGTTTATCGGATTTATCAATTATTGCCATAAAAATATGAGAAAAAATATTTTTATCAACTTTTCATTTTTATATCTGAAATACATGATAAAATGCAATATGTAACGTTTTTCCTTAGTCATGAAGTATGTTTTAGCATTTTTACTAATTAAAGTCACTATTTATGTGATTTTTCATCAAAAATTCATAAATCATGCATAAAGACTTCATTATAGCCAAATATTTTACATACATCTTGTAAAATTGCATGTGACAACATACTAAAGTTCTATGACCAGATTCGAAATATAACTCATATTAACCTATTTAACCAATTAAATACGATTTTAACTTGAAAAATCCATATTTCGAGTATAACAACTCATTTTATTATGAAAATTTACAAGTCATCAATACATAATATATGTGAAAACATATCCAAAAACCACTAAAACAATCGAAGTATAGCTATTTTTAGTCCAAAAATGACATTTTTATCATAAAAATCACATTTTAATGCCATTACTATATAAAATGAACAATAAAATCCATAAATAAACCAAAAAATCCAAAATACATTTTAGGACCAGAAACTTTAACATGAAAATAAATTTCGTGATATCTCATAATAAACACAAATTTATAAGTTTTGTTTGTTAATTATATAACTCGGAAAAACAATAACCGATTTGCATGCAAACAACCTAAGGCTCATGATACCGCTTGTTATAAATAAATAATCTCATTATACAACATATTCATATATGTTACAATTAATTTAGTCATAAAATTAAATATAGATCTTATGCATGCAAACATGAATAAGAATAGAGAAGAAATCGCTTTCCTTACTATAAAATTTCAGATCAAAGGGCACAAGTAAGATCTCCTTCTTACTTGTTCTTGAGCTTTCGTTATATGGATGAACAAAGATTCAAAGATATAATCCCTCCCAAAGATGAATACCCAAGATAACCCCTTAATAGATTAATATTACTTGATCTAGAATAATAATAATCTTACTAAAAATTGACCCAAAATATTTATTTTGTTCTCTATTATTTCGAAATATAGAGGAAGGAATTTTGGAGTTTTATCTCTCTAATTTTTATAAGAAATTAAGAGAGTTATATTTCTTACACTAGAAATAAGAATTGTGTGAATGAATAATGAAAGAACCCATTTGATGCTCTTTAGAGGGCAAAACCGGTGGGTGTGGAAGGGTGCCCTATGCATGGGCTTGATTCTCTAACCAAGAATATAGGCATGCAAGGCTAGGTGTAGGTTTTATAATTATGTTTTCCACTTATAAATAATCAACACAATTTTTATCCTAATACACCCTCTATTTCGGTACACACACATAAAATGGACGAGTCCATTTTATTTGTGATTTTGTCAATATGTCACATGTGACACATTACATGACATCTTATCTATGAAATGTATTTTTAACAATTAAAAATCAACATATTAATAAAATATGTCACTTCTAAAAATTAACATAGTAATTCACAATTACTTGTACCAAAATGGTTTACTAATTTATAAATCACAACATCTTGTATTTATAATAAATTGTTCATTCAGTTTCAATTGTTTCCGTAAACAATAATTTCATCTAAGTAATAAAACAATTCGATTACTTAGACCGTATCTTATTGAATCAAATTACAATGAGACACGTAAATATTACTTCCAAAATCGTTCGTCAATTTTAAGTAATTTAATTAACTCGTATCGTCATACGATCAATTAAATATTCAATTAAGAGTGTTACCCTTTAGGTATGACCTAAGGGGATCAACTGATCACCACCGTCGCACGACAGTAATGTCAAACTCTAGTCAACCAATCATTACCGGTATGTGTGGACCAGTTGACTGTAAAATATTACATCCCACATGTATTCTTAAAAACGAGATTTAAACATGTGATCATCATGATCGACAGTTGTGATCGCATTTTTGTCGGAGGACACATATTCGAACACATACGCCCTCCATATGGTTGACTTTGTCTTGTCTGGTTACCCCACATGGCAGGGATTGGACCCTCAATGCGTACCCTATTTGACTGGACACTAATATCAGAACACGGAGCTTTTCTTCCATGAAGCATAAAAAATAACCAAATTAAGTAGTTTGTATAGTTGACGAGTGAACGAGTAAAAACGTAAATAAAGCTTGACATAAGAGATTTGGAGACGCGGAAAACCCAATGTGGGAAACAACGGCAGGAAGGGACGGTACCCTTCCAAAGATTTCACTTTAATATAGAGGACGAGTAAAAGTATAGCGGCACGAATTTCTAGCTAGCACAATATGTAGGGTTTGTATATGTGTGTATGAATAATCTTTTTTCCTTCTTCGCCATATATATAGGTCCTAAACCCTAGTAGGGTTTAGGTTGCTTGTACGGCAAGTCTAGCTGGATCCCGCCTTTGCTGGGCTTCTTCCTGTTGACAGCCCACGACTGGCTAATTAGAACCTGGCTCCCTCCATTCTCCCTGAAATTCGCCAGATTGCCTCCAGCTCACGGGCTCCTTAAGGCCATTATATTACACGGCCCAATGTGCAGAATTTGACCCAAATAGTTTGCTCCTAATTTCTTGCGAGACACGCTTCGAAATGACGAGTAAGAAATTATTAGTTAAATCCCGCGCAACCTCTTGCACAGCTTCCTGAACACTCATCATTGCCCCACTTCACTCCTTGTTTTTCGCCCCCTTAACTCCAAAAAATTTTAAAACCCTCCATGTCTCCTAAACACTTCCTCTTTTCTTTGCTTCCTCGCCGGATTTCCGCCATTTCCACCGGAGCTTTACTCTCACGCCATCAGGTATTTACCCTTATTTGTGCAATATTTTCTTGCATTACCATGGGTAAATCTTGTCATGCCCCTTCATATTTTGCCCCGACCACCTTGATGTCGGACCTCATTTTTCTATCTCGCGACCTTTTCACCCACCCCCACAACTGTGACTCTACCTTGACAGCCACCGACATTCCGTTAATCAAAGAACTGTTAGGGCTAGGTGACAGAGTGGATATCGTCATTTCAGACCCTGGCCAGAAGTCGGACGCATCCTGTGAGGGATGGATCTGTCTCTATCTCCATCCCTTTAAATACGGCCTCCGTTTACTTTTCTCTAAGCTAGTGCAGAACTTCCTTCGAACCAATGGCTTTGCCATGGCCGTAATTGCTGCGCAAGTGTGGAGGGTTCTCCTCTACTCCCTTACTACCAGCTAGAACGCTGGTAACACAATCAGTTTGGGCGATCTCGCCCATATGTTTGAGATTCGTTCCTTGGGAAGAGGTTAGTTTTCCTTCCGCGGCCACGGTGAGGCTCCCTTCAGGCACGTGTCGAAGTCAAAGGACGAAAAGTGGTTTGAAGATTTCTTCTATCTGAGGAGGGACTCTATTCAACTACCTGCCGACTACATCTTTGAAGACTGGGTCGTGACTTTGAGTAAGCAGCTTCCCTGCCGCCTTACTGATTTCTATGTGCTCAGTCGCTTACTTTTTACTTGTGTGCAGGTCCTCGTAATATTATCCGCCTGGGAGATCGTGCATCTGCTAGCAACACGTTGTTCTACATACCTGCTTCTAACAGAAAATTTCCTGACCTGCTCCCTAGTTTCTCCCCTGCTTCCTGCTCTAATCCTCAACAATCATCACACAGCATGTCTTCTGATGAGTTACCGCAACTCTAAGCGCTTGATATTTATTTTTATTAGATCGACATTCCCCGATGTCTGACTTCCCTTTTCTTTGCTTCCTTTTTTATTTTAGCCGGTGCCAGAGTCAATCCTTTGATAGCCATCCTCCAGAGTGCCAGGAGGAAGAGGGCTGCCGGAAGCGTTGACACTCCTTCTGCCTCCAAGAGGAATGCCCCTGCTGCCTCCTTTTAATCACCTCCTACTCATTCTAGCACCGTTCACCCTACCTCTGAGCATTTGGAGGTCAGTCCTCTATCACGCCATCCTCTTACTCCTCCAGTGAGCCCTGTTACTGCTGGCGGAGACATTACTGCCCGTTTTCCCGAAGGTTTTGGGAACGTGGATCAGGTGCCTTATTGGCCTGCTATGGACCAACTCCTATTCTCTCGCCTGCTAGAGACATTCAAGTCGTTCTCCCCTGAGGAGATGACCGAAAATGATATGCATAATGCTTTTATGGTACGTCTGCCGCCTCTGCTGCCTTTGTTTGCCCCGAACCCTTTTCCGCGGAACTTGCTAACCCTGTTCCCTATCAACAGGCCTTTCAGTAAGCTCTCTATAATAGGAAGATGATTGATGTGGTACATACTACCAGCCGAGCCACCAATGCCAGTAATCAAGAGCTTTCTGGAACTATTACTGGTTTGGAGCAGCAGCGTCTTGACCTGATGGAACGTGTGGCGGGGCTAAAGGTTGAGTTGTCCAGCACCAAAAAGAGGCTGAAGTAGGAGACTGATCAGCTGTCACGCACGCAGGACATGTGCAATACCTTCTCTGATGCTCTCAAGCGCACTGATGAAAGGATCAACGAGCTAATCACGCTTGTCATCAATATCGTTGCTTATACTACCTGGCGGGGTAAGATTAGTGGAATGCGCACTGCACTAACTAATCCTCCTATTCTGCAGTCAGTAGAAGAGGAAGAGAGGCAGCTGGAGACCCTTTACCCTGTTCAGCCTGATTTGAGCGTGCTGTGACGGATAAGTATATCTATATACTTAACATATTCATATATGTTTTAATTTAATTTGTCATAAAATTAACTAATGATCTTATGTGATGCGTGTCTTTTATATGATGTTTTGCACCTCATTTTACACGCATTTCAGAGCTCATTTGTGTAGTTTAAGCTACCATTTACCCCATTTCCGTCTACTTTCGTGTTTTTGTACTTTATTGCAGAAATGTGAAGAATTCAACAGAAATTGAGCTAAATCCGTCCCTGACTATCCTGCATTGCAATTGACGTGAAGTATTCACTTAAGGAATGAGCTTGGTGTGCATTTCAAGCCCATAACACAAATCCACGAGATTATAGAAGTCAAGTAGCAGCTCAAGCAGTCGATCGACCACTACCATCAGTCGATCGACCAACTGCGGAGTTCGTGGAAGCTCTTTGTACATTGAAGAGCGATCGATCGTTGCCATGCTTAGTCGATCGACCAAGCTGCTATCCAGACGAGAATTAAAAGATCGAGGAACTTGAAGCCCATTATGTTTAGGTTTTGATAATAAGTGTTACGTATGTTTGCTATATAACGTAACCTAGAACATCGAATCTGAGGATCCGATTTTGATCCGATTTTTATCTAAGTTTTACGGTAACAAGAATTCTATTAGGGTTGAATATTGTTTTAGCATTGGAATTTTGTTCTTATTCTTAATCATTCCTCTGCAATCTCGGTATTCTTCTGCCTTATTTCGATTCACTTTTATTTCGTTGTTAGTATAGAATTGCTAGTTAGGTTCCCGAAACCGTTTTATCGTTGCATGTTAATTATTTATCTTACCGCTTTAATTATGAATTCATTACTTTTATGCCCTAGTTTTATTGTTGTTATCACCCTCAGCATGAGTAGCTAAATCAATTGTGCTAGGATGTAGGGGAATTGTAGTGTAGGCCGCAATATAATGATCACGGCCTGATTCGCGTGTTGGTCGATCGACCACCCTACCCGGTCGATCGACTGACCACGTGAGGTTTTATTTTCGTTTTAATTGTTTTAATTCTTTATTCGATGAATCGAGTGCACATGACTACTTGAATGCTTAGGATATGACTGACCCATTAGATCGAGAGATAGGGACAGTTGCTAGATCACCAATTAAAATGACTAAACTATGCTGAGATCGAAAGATAGGTAAAGTTTAGACCGTAAATCACTTTTCAGGACGAAAGTTAGTATTAGTGATGTTAGGGACCTATAGCGAGATCGAAAGATGCTATTTGTTAAGAGTGGACCGAGAGGACCTCTTTATTTCCCTCCTCATGTGTTTGATTTAGTCTGTTTAATATCTTTGCCGCCAAAAACTATAACGAACCGACCATCCTAGTACCTCTTTTATACTTGATTTTATATATTTCATTAGTTTACTTTTCTTTTATTGTTATTAGCTATAGACCAAACCCAATCAAACCCCCACCTTTTGTTACCTTAGACCGAATTTAAACAACTAGAAATTAAATCGCTCTCTCGTGGTTCGACCCGACTGCCGCTAGCTATAGTTGTAGTTGGAGTTTATAAATATTATTTTTGACACCTCACGACGGGTATCAAATTTTGGCGCCGTTGCCGGGGAGGCAATTGTTCTAATTTTTAGTTGTTTTATTTAGTCTTTCTTTAGTTTAAGGGACTTCCGTTCCTTAAACTTTTCTTATATTCTTTTTGTAGTTTCTTCTTATGCGTAGGTCACAGGGTGGTGAACTAGTACCATTAAATCCTGAGATCAAGAAATCCTTGCGCGAGTTGAGACGATCACAAAGGTTATTACCGACAGAGGAAGAGCTGAGTACTCTGTCAAGCTACTACGAGAACGCCCTGTTCGAAGGAGATCCACCTACATCTCCTGCCTCTACTTCTTCAGCTGAGACAGTTACTTCTCCAGAAATCCCAGTCATGGCTGAAGAAGCAACCATTGCTAGTCACTCAGAGCCTACAGCTGCGAATCTCTACAAAGGATTCAAACTACCTGGGGAGGCGAGAAAATTCGAGCCAAAGCCTTCCTATATTAATCTGGTTGAGAGAAACCAGTTCGGGGGAGCTGCAAATGAAGATGCAGCCAAGCACATGGAGATTTTTATTGATTATTGCTGCGCTATACCCCCGCCGGCCAGTGTGACCCAAGATCAGATCAAGGAGACCATGTTCATTTTCTCCTTCGTGATCTTTGCAAGGGAGTGGTATAGAGATCCGGACCGAGCCGCTCATGGGATCACCGACTGGAATTCCTTAGCCCTGGCATTCTACAAAAAGTACTTCTTTGCCTCGAAGACGAATGCCATTAGAGCTCAGATCACGAGCTTTAAACAAGGGCCTGATGAGAACTTTCATGAAGCATGGGTCCGTTTCAAGAGCCAGTGCGAACCATACCGAGCATGGGTTCGAAAAATGGAGTCTTTGCAATCGGTTCTATAATGGGTCGTATGACGATCGAGGGCTATTTTGGATGTCTGACCAATGGCCGATTTGCGAGAACATGGGAGAGACTAAGGGGTGGAAGATCATCGATGATTTGGCCACTCATAAGGCTGAATATGGGAATTCGAGAGGAAACCGAGAGGAGAGCGCTGAATCTTCCTCTGTTCTTTGCACTAGAAGCTCTCACTGCAAGGTTTGACAAATATGAATTGGGAGGAGCTTCTAAAGGTGGGATGTACCATGTTAACGCTGTTTCAGATGGTCCTTTCGTCTGTAGAAGATGTGGAGCCGAGGGGCATGTCTCAGAGAATTGTTCTGTTCCCTTTGAGTCTTGTGCTGCCTTTCAACACTATAGGCAGACAAACACATACTATGAGCCGAATGTCCACCCAACTTGAGGTGGAGTAGCCAGAATGTCCTGAATCCGACTCAACCTCCACAACAGCAGCAGCAGCAAGCTTATGTGCCCCCTCATCATAAGCAACAACAATACCAAAAACCTCCCTATGTGCCGCAGCAAAGAACAATCCCAATTCCGATTTTCTTTGAGTTTAAGAACTTCTGCTTTGAAGGAGTCCCAAGCTAGAGAGGCGGGATGAAGCTACTAGAGAGCCAAATTGCTCAATTGGCTAGTAAGAGTACCACTCGAGCTCCTGGACACTTACCGACTCAAACTGACCAGAAAGAGACCCTGAATGCCATTACTTTGAATAGTGGGTGGAGGGGCCTGCTATGGTCGAGGATGCCCCTGAAAATAATGAGGCGGAACCGAGTCAAAAGAAAGCTTTAACGAAAAATAACAAGAACAAGGCGTCTACCAGGTATATCAGTCGATCGACTGATATACCCGGTTGATCGACTGATATGCGGTTCGGAGCTTCAGGCTGTACACCTCGATCGATCGATCGAAAAAGGTGGTCGATCGTGAGACCCTGCGATATTGAGAAATTTCGTCCTTCAATGCCCGATAATTTAACAGACCATTTGTTCCGGGGTTCGACAACTCCGAAAGTATTGGGGCAAGACCCGAGTCTTTGATGGGTCCGTCCCGATTCAGTTCGACCCAATGTCGGTCAATGGCTCACATTTGAGACGGTCTGAGGAGGGTTCAAGCTTCAATAGGGAGAAGGTGGTGGACTTTCAGCCTAAGTCCACGGATGCCGGCATGCGAGACTTAGAAGAGAGGGCTAAGGTACTTCTCTCAGCCCCATATCCAGAGAGACTAGTGCCTACGAAGGAACAGGTATCTTTCAATAAATTTGAAAAGGTTATTCATAGTTTGAATGTACAAGTTCCTTTCCTTGAGTTGGTCAATCAAGTGCCTGCCTACACTAAATTCATGAAACAACTCCTGTCTAAGAAAAAGTCACTTAAAACAGTGCATACTGTCGCACTAACTGAGGAAACTCGTTCTTATCTGTCTCACACTACGCCCCATAAACTAGCTGACCCAGGTAGCTTTTCTGTTTCTTATAATATAGGTACCTTCTCTATTGAGAAGGCATTATGTGACCTAGGAGCTAGTATAAGCGTCATGCCCCTGAGCCTTGCTAGGAAGCTCAAATTGACTAGGTTCGCAGTGATGATATGACGATGCGGATGGCGACCGATCTGCGGTCCAGCCAATAGGAGTCCTAGAAGACATCCCCGTGCAAATAGGGAAGTTTTTCTTCCCTGTTGACTTTGTCGTCCTAGATATGCTTGAGGATGCCCACATACCTATCATTCTATGTAGGCCGTTTTTGCATACTGCTGGTGCAGTTATTGATGTTGGTTCTGGGACCCTGACCTTCAAAGTGGGGAAGCATTCTATTGTCTTTGCCCAGCCGGCTAAGAAAAAGGACCCAATGTGGCCTGTGACTTGTAACACGGTTTCTGACAAGAAATCGTACTTTGTGCTTCCTCATTTACCTATCTCTATTCCTGTTGTAACCCCTCCGCCCCAGATTGGGAGCAAATTGGAGGAAGATTTGTCTATTTCTAATATTGCGAGGAATTTGGTTTGGGAAGGAAGAGCTGCAAGTCACTCTAGCTGCGAAGAAGCCAATCATTTCACGAGGAGGTCTTGGTTGCCTTAGCTATGCCACCGATGAGGAAGTTGATGACGAGCCAGTCCAAGTAACGGAGTCCGACTTGGACTTTGATGAGCAAGAAGAGGTCATCGACTGGGGAGATGATGAAAGTGTTGATCCGTTGAGCCATACGGACGTGGAAGCTAAGAAGGGTGCAACTGATAAGATAAGCACCGTTGAGGCTACCTCTAGTAGCCAGAAGCCGACGAAGTGGGCCATTCCGTGGCCGTTCTTGATCAACTACTAGTTGATCTCATGTTTTCCAAACTTTTTATTTGCTTTTGTTAGACACTTTTTATTGCTTTTGTGTGCGCGGAATTTCGCATTTTATTTTGCTTGCTTAGGATTTTATACGTTTTAGACTTTATTTTGGGTTTTGCGCAATTTTGGGCGCGTATTATTGTGCATTTACAGGTTTTTTAGACCTCTTTAGCTCAAGTAATTGAGCAAATACGAAGAAATAAGAAGTTACAGCAGTATCTTCAGTCGATCGACTGGGCTATATAGTCGATCGACTGGTCTGCAGGTTCCAGGAGCTACTGTTCCTTTCACCTCGGTCGATCGACTGAGCTATGTGGTCGATCGACCGACCTGCACTGCTGTACCTGTTCATTCTATGTTTGGTCGATTTCGGACTTAAGGGAGTTTTCTACTCCAATTTATCTTCCGTCATTTTATTTATTTCTTCTATTTTTCCCAATTATGCACATAATACCGCTTCATTATTGTCCTTCTCGATTTTATGCGTAGGTTTCGTTTTGTCTTTTAGGTACTTTTTAGTAGCACTGCTGGCTACTGAAACCTCCTAGCTCACGCTGGTTTGGGGATGTTTCCTTTGCTGCGCTTAAAGTCTTGTGAGTTCCCGAGTTCCACTTCACGTCATTTTTATTTGATTACTTTCTCGCAAATTCCCATTTCTCTTTTCTTCATTACATGATTTTGCACAATGGGGACATTTTGCGATTTGGTTTGGGGAAGGGTTTTGCGTCGCATATCATTTGCTTGCATTCACGTTTACATTTTGTTTTGCATTGTTTATTTCATTCTTATATTCAAAAAATTCAAAAAATTGAAAAATTTCAAATAATTCAAATAAAATGCATCGGAACGGTAGTTGATACCCTTCGTTGTGAGTACCAAAAATATTATTTATATTTCCTATTAAAACTAACCTAGGCTAGTGGTAACAGGGTCGAACCACAAGGAGGCGAATGTAATTAATAATTGTCTAATTCTAGTCTAAGGTAACGAATGTGGGGGTTGAATTGATTTGGTCTATAGCTAAAGGCAAAAAAGATAATAAACTAAATAGACGGATAAAACAAATATTAAAAAGGGGTGCAAGGATGGTCGGTTCACTATAGTTTCGGTGGTAGCAAACTAGGTAGGTCTAAAACAATCACATGAGACGGGAAAATAAGAGGTCCTCTCGGTCCACTCTCACAGGTAGCATCTTTCGATCTCGCTACAGGTCCCTAATATCACTAATACTGACTTTCGTCCTGAAAAGTGACTAAAAATCTAAACGATGCCTATCTTTCGATCTCAGCAAAGTTTAGTCATTTTAATTGGTAGTCTAATAACCTTCCCTATCTTTCGATCTAATGGGTCAGTCATATACTAAGCATTCAACTAGTCGCATGCATTCGATTCGTCAAATATAGCAATTAAAACAATTAAAACGTAATAAAGCTCATGAGGTCAGTCGATCAACCGGGTAGGGTGATCGATCGACCAACACGCGATTAGGGCTCCCTAATTCTAATGCCGCCTACACTATAATTCCTCTACATCCTAGCACAATTAATTTAGTTACTCATACTAGAGATGATAACAACAATTAAATTGACTAAATAATCTACTGAATTCATGCTTCAACTGATTAAATGAACGATTAACATAAAACAATAAATTGGCTTCAGGAGATCTAACGTAGCAATTCTATACTACGAATGAAAACTAAAAAACGAAATTTCAGAACAGAAGAATACCGCGTATAGAAATTGTAGAGGAAAGATCAAACCCGATTGCAAATGTAAACTTTATTGATGAAAGAATAAACTAAAACTAATCTATTGAATTGTATGTATAGAACTTGATGAATAAAACTGGATGCCAAAACTGAAACCTAAAGCTACGTTATATAGGAATATAACGTCACACTTATTCCTAAACCTAAGAATACATTGGGCTTTCTAATTCTCGATCTTTTATTTTGCGTCAGACCCGTTGTTCAGTCGATCGACCATAAGCATCAGTCGATCGACCAACTTGCTTCTGACAGAGCTTCAGTATGTCGTGCTCGTCGATCGACCATGTAGGTCGATCGATCGACCAAGGGTCTTTATCTGAAATTGCATTCTGTCGATTCCTGCAGCGCGCACTGATATTAGAATAGCTGTCAGTTCTTCGTTACTTGGTCAAATCAGGCGTTCTACACGGCGTTGGAAAGCTAAGAGGATAAGCATAAACTACATAAATGAGCTCTGAAATGCGTGTAAAATAGGGCGTAAAACAACATATTTAGGACATGCATCAAACTTCCCCAAACCAAACCCTTGCTTGTCCGTAAGCAAGAACTAGACTCGATCTAAAGGAATGAGTTCAAACTCAGAGCGAAATACAATTGAATAACATAAACCAATTTAATGCAATAACCAACAATCAATTAGCAAATGAATCATGCAAACGAGTTATGGAGTCGTTAAAAACATGTTGAACCGTCAACTATAGAGACTTATCAAATTGGACTCTCACGGGTCGCTCAAATCACTCATAAGCACAGGTGAATAATGTAAAGATAGAAAGAATTCATTTTGTAGTGACACTCACCTAAAAACGACCTATAAGAACATGCCTGCAATCTAATATGAAAGTAATCTCTACAACCGTACATATGCATTCCAACCAATCAGATGACCATGACACATGCCGAGGTATATATGGATATGTGAGGTAATGGGTAAGAAGAGGGCAAAACATTTATGGAAACGTGGGGGTACAGGTGATCAAGCTAGTACCGAAACAAAGCCAAATGATAACATCCTTCTTCTTGCTCAAAATTCAATCGATACGGTGCTATAGCAAGCACAAAACTCACAATCTCCGTAATAATAAATCAATCAACTCCCCATAAGATATAAATGCAACATGGGAGCAAAAACCGCCATATAAAAAGGACTTTAAATTATGCGAATTGATTTTTCTCTTCTTTTTTTTCTTTCTCGGGCTGCAGTCGATCGACCAATGAAACCGGTCGATCGACTGCCTTCTACGGTACATAGTTTTTTTTTTCTTTTTTCTTTCGATTTATTTTTTCTTTCTTCTTTTTTTTTTCTTTTCTATTTATTTCTTTCCTTCCTTTTTCATCTTCCCAACAACATCTCAAACATGAGCATATGCTACCAAAAACAAAGTAACAATCCCAAAAACGTAAACTACTAGCTTGACAAGGGCAGGCTATATGTAGGATGTAGTTAACGGGACAAAAAGGCTATTTTTGGCAGTGTGGAGCTTATGGGCATAATGAATAAAGAAAAATCTCTACCACATGTGTCAACAAACCACAAACCGAATGCATACAGGTATTAAGCAGATTAAGTTCATATTTATGCACATTGATATGACATGTCTCATAAGGAGTACTACTCACATTCCTAAATAAACCGGTCATAGATGTCACCAGTTATAGGCTCTAAATCTCAGAAATATGATGTAGTTTGCCAATTTTCTAAGTCAAGTCTCAAGTTCAGCAAATAATTTAACGAAAACTCGTAGACTATGCATATATGATTCTACCAATAACATGTCAATTAGCAAGGCTTAGGCAAAAATAGATGCAAATGCAATGTCATCATGGAAATACTACCGTTCCGACTCAACCTATATGCTAAAATAAACGTGCATTTTATTGAAATTTTTGAAATTTTTCAATTTTTTTGAATTTTGTATATATGGATGAAATGAAATAAACAATGCAATAAACAATGCAAGACAAAAATATAAACGTGAAACAGAAATGCAATAAAACTTATGCAAATGCGACGCAAAACCCTTCCCCAAACTAAATCACACAATGTCCCCATTGTGCAAAATCATGTAATGAAATAAAAGAGAAACGGGAATTTGCGAGAAAATAAGTAAATAAGACATAAAGTAAAGACAAGGAGACTCACAAGACTTTAAGCGCAGCAAAAGGAAACCTCCCCAAACCAGCATGAGCTAGGAGGTTTCTGTAGCTAGCAGTGCTACCAAAAAGTACCTGAAAGACAAACAATACCACGCATAAAACCGAGAAAACAATATTGAAGCGGTAATTATGTGCAAAGTTACGAAAATGGAAGAAATCAGAAATGAGTCGGGAAATAAAATAGAGTAGAAAACTCCCTCAATCCCGCAAAACGACCCAGCACAGCAGGGGAAAGGTCGTGAACAGGTACAACAGCGGCAATGGTCGATCGACCATAGCTGGCAGTCGATCGACCAAAGTGAACAGGAACAAAAACTCATGAGATGCGCAACTCAGTCGATCGACCATGGAAGGCAGTCGATCGACTGGGAAAACTGCTGTAACTTTCTGATTTCTTCGAACTAGCTCAATAAGATGAGCTAATATGGTCTTGTAACCTGCAAATGCACATAATAACGCGCCCAAAAATTGCGCAAAACCCAAAGTATCCGACTAAAGTATAGCTAATTATTAGAGCACACAAAAACAAATAAAGCTAAATATTCCAAAACCAAATTAAACGAAATGTTTCAAACTCCGGGTTGCCTCCCGGTAGAGCTAGATTAGACGGTCCCAGCTCGACCCATTTTTCGATCATTAAAAAGCACAAATCACTGGCCCACTACTAGGCTTCTGACTGAACGCAGTGGCTTCAACAACTGTCAAATCTAATCCCGGCCTCCACAACAAGGCAACGGAAGAACAACAACGTCTCGCAGCATCCGGATCCCAATCTTTCACCTCAGCGCACAGCTTCTTTTTAGACGGCATATCCTTATCAGGACCTCCTCCTGGATCATATATCTGGGCAGTGCCAGACTTCAAACTAGGAACACCCAACTCACCTCCGGGGTCTTTGAACTTGCCAAGACCTGTAGAAAGAGAAACAAAGTGATGTTCCTCTAATTTGTTCCCAAACTGGGACGGAGGCGTCAATTCTACAAAGAAGAAATGGTTCAATGTGAAGGAGTAAGAAGGTATACATAATCGACTAAAGGAGTGGAATTACCTCTAATCGGATAGGAGTGGTCTTCATTTACCTTCTCATCGTCATCCGGAATAGGCGTTGGTGACGATTTAACAATTCCCAAGGCTGCAGGGGTCGATCGAACAGCGTCACTACTCGATCGAGTAGTTTCCTCCTCCAGCATAACTGGTCGATCGACCACTGGTACCAGTCGATCGACCGTTCTTCCTTCTGTAATGTCATTCGTTCGACCACATAAATCTGCTTGATGAATTCTTCATGTGGCACAGCATTGAAGTCTTCAATTGACGCCTCATCTTCCTCCAAATCATCATTCTCCGAGTCATACATATCATCATTTTGCTCGGCAGCTACTTGAGCCAAGAGAAGCTCAAGTCTTTTGAAAGAAGCTTCTCTCTGTTCAGCGACTTCTTGCATTTGGAGTTTAAGCATCTCCGCCATAGACTTCATTTCCGCACTTTCTTCAGAAGGAAGAGAGTCTTGCTGAGGCGGTGCAAAGGAATATGAAGGCTCTTGGAAGCCTTGCTGATAGTACGGATGTGGTGGCGTATAATGATCTTGTTTATATTGCCAGTAAGCATAGACTTGGTCCATATCTGCTCGGCACATAACAGAATCATGCCCCTCAGCGCCACATCTCCCACAAATCTCCACCTGCTGCTCCCAAGAATGGAACATGAGTGGACTCTCCTGAAGTACTGCAAATAAACAACACTAAAGAAGAAGATAAGAACTGCCTCAAGGTACTCAGTCTTCCCTTGAGGCGAAAAACAGACTAAAATAAAGACAACCAAAAATTAGAACAATTGCCTCCCCGGCAACGGCGCCAAAATTTGATACCCGTCGTTGTGAGTACCAAAAATAATATTTATATTTCCTATTAAAACTAACCTAGGCTAGTGGTAACAGGGTCGAACCACAAGGAGGCGAATGTAATTAATAATTGTCTAATTCTAGTCTAAGGTAACGAATGTGGGGGTTGAATTGATTTGGTCTATAGCTAAAGGCAAAAAAGATAATAAACTAAATAGACGGATAAAACAAATATTAAAAAGGGGTGCAAGGATGGTCGGTTCACTATAGTTTCGGTGGCAGCAAACTAGGTAGGTCTAAAACAATTACATGAGACGGGAAAATAAGAGGTCCTCTCGGTTCACTCTCACAGGTAGAATCTTTCGATCTCGCTACAGGTCCCTAATATCACTAATACTGACTTTCGTCCTGAAAAGTGACTAAAAATCTAAACGATACCTATCTTTCGATCTCAGCAAAGTTTAGTCATTTTAATTGGTAGTCTAATAACCTTCCCTATCTTTCGATCTAATGGGTCAGTCATATACTAAGCATTCAACTAGTCGCATGCATTCGATTCGTCAAATATAGCAATTAAAACAATTAAAACGTAATAACGCTCATGAGGTCAGTCGATCGACCGGGTAGGGTGGTCGATCGACCAACACGCGATTAGGGCTCCCTAATTCTAATGCCGCCTACACTATAATTCCCCTACATCCTAGCACAATTAATTTTGCTACTCATACTAGAGATGATAACAAAATTGACTAAATAATCTACTGAATTCATGCTTAAACTGATTAAATGAACGATTAACATAAAACAATAAATTGGCTTCAGGAGATCTAATGTAGCAATTCTATACTACGAATGAAAACTAAAAAACGAAATATCAGAACAGAAGAATACCGCGTATAGGAATTGTAGAGGAAAGATCAAACCCGATTGCAAATGTAAACTTTATTGATGAAAGAATAAACTAAAACTAATCTATTGAATTGTATGTATTGAACTTGATGAATAAAACTGGATGCCAAAACTGAAACCTAAAGCTACGTTATATAGGAATATAACGTCACACTTATTCCTAAACCTAAGAATACATTGGGCTTTCTAATTCTCGATCTTTTATTTTGCGTCGGACCGTTGTTGATCGATCGATCATAAGCATCAGTCGATCGACCAACTTGCGCTGTACAGGAGCTTCAGATGTCGTGCTCTGGTCGATCGACCATGTAGGTCGATCGATCGACCAAGGGTCTTTGTCTGCATTGCATTCTGTCGATTCCTGCAGCGCGCGCCGATATTAAAACAGCTGTCATTTCTTCATTACTTGGTCAAATCAGGCGTTCTACGCGGCGTTGGAAAGCTAAGAGGATAAGCTTTCACCTCCAAGTGGAATCACTCGATTATAATCTCTAGAACACGAGATATTGCAATCTGAAGCAGGCTGCAATAATGTGAAGTGCTTCTTTGCTTGTTAAACTCGTACGCACCCATGCTTTTGCTATCTTTAGGCCTTGAAACGCGCACCAAGCTCATTCCTCGAGTCAATACTTCATGTCAAATTCAATGCTAAGTACTTAGGGACGGATTTGGCTTGATTTCTACTCATTTCCGCATAAATCTACAATATTACATAAAAATACGAAAGTAGACAAAATGGGGCAAATAGTAGCATAAACTACATAAATGAGCTCTGAAATGCGTGTAAAATAGGGCGTAAAACAACATATTTAGGACACGCATCAAACTTCCCCAAACCAAACCCTTGCTTGTCCGTAAGCAAGAACTAGACTCAATCTAAAGGAATGAGTTCAAACTCAGAGCGAAATACAATTGAATAGCCTAAACCAATTTAATGCAATAACCAACAATCAATTAGCAAATGAATCATGCAAACGAGTTATGGAGTCGTTAAAAACATGTTGAATCGTCAACTATAGAGACTTATCAAATTGGACTCTCACGGGTCGCTCAAATCACTCATAAGCACAGGTGAATAATGTAAAGATAGAAAGAATTCATTTTCTAGTGACACTCACCTAAAAACGACCTATAAGAACATGCCTGAAATCTAATATGAAAGTAATCTCTACAACCGTACATGTGCATTCCAACCAATCAGATGACCATGACACATGCCGAGGTATATATGGATATGTGAGGTAATGGGTAAGAAGAGGGCAAAACATTTATGGAAACGTGGGGGTACAGGTGATCAAGCTAGTACCGAAACAAAGCCAAATGACAACATCCTTCTTCTTGCTCAAAATTCAATCGATACGGTGCTATAGCAAGCACAAAACTCACAATCTCCGTAATAATAAATCAATCAACTCCCCATAAGATATAAATGCAACATGGGAGCAAAAATCGCCATATAAAAAGGACTTTAAATTATGCGAATTGATTTTTCTCTTTTTTTTTTCTTTCTCTGGCTGCAGTCGATCGACCAATGAAACCGATCGATCGACTGCCTTCTACTGTACATAACTTTTTTTTTCTTTTTTTTTTTCGATTTATTTTTTCTTTCTTCTTTTTTTTTTTCTTTTCTATTTCTTTCTTTCCTTCCTTTTTCATCTTCCCAACAACATCTCAAACATGAGCATATGCTACCAAAAACAAAGTAACAATCCCAAAAACGTAAACTACTAGCTTGACAAGGGCAGGCTATATGTAGGATGTAGTTAACGGGACAAAAAGGCTATTTTTGGCATTGTGGAGCTTATGGGCATAATGAATAAAGGAAAACCTCTACCACATGTGTCAACAAACCACAAACCGAATGCATACCGGTATTAAGCAGATTAAGTTCATATTTATGCACATTGATATGACATGTCTCATAAGGTGTACTACTCACATTCCTAAATAAACCGATCATAGATGTCACCAGTTATAGGCTCTAAATCTCAGAAATATGATGTAGTTTGCCAATTTTCTAAGTCAAGTCTCAAGTTCAGCAAATAATTTAACGAAAACTCGTAGACTATGCATATATGATTCTACCAATAACATGTCAATTAGCAAGGCTTAGGCAAAAATAGATGCAAATGCAATGTCATCATGGAAATACTACCGTTCTGACACAACCTATATGCTAAAATAAACGTGCATTTTATTGAAACTTTTGAAATTTTTCAATTTTTTTGAATTTTGTATATATGGATGAAATGAAATAAACAATGCAATAAAAAATGCAAGACAAAAATATAAACGTGAAACAGAAATGCAATAAAACTTATGCAAATGCGACGCAAAACCCTTCCCCAAACTAAATCACACAATGTCCCCATTGTGCAAAATCATGTAATGAAATAAAAGAGAAACGGGAATTTGCGAGAAAATAAGTAAACAAGACATAAAGTAAAGACAAGGAGACTCGCAAGACTTTAAGCGCAGCAAAAGGAAACCTCCCCAAACCAGCATGAGCTAGGAGGTTTATGTAGCTAGCAGTGCTACCAATAAGTACCTGAAAGACAAACAATACCACGCATAAAACCGAGAAAACAATATTAAAGCGGTAATTATGTGCAAAGTTACGAAAATGGAAGAAATCAGAAATGAGTCGGGAAATAAAATAGAGTAGAAAACTCCCTCAATCCCAAGAAACGACCCAAAGACAAACAGGGGAAAGGTCGTGAACAGGTACAGCAGCGGCAGTGGTCGATCGACCATAGCTGGCAGTCAATCGACCAAAGTGAACAGGAACAAAAACTCATGAGATGCGCAACTCAGTCGATCGACCATGGAAGGCAGTCGATCGACTGGGAAAACTGCTGTAACTTTCTGATTTCTTCGAACTAGCTCAATAAGATGAGCTAATATGGTCTTGTAACCTGCAAATGCACATAATAACGCGCCCAAAAATTGCGCAAAACCCAAAGTATCCGACTAAAGTATAGCTAATTATTAGAGCACACAAAAACAAATAAAGCTAAATATTCCAAAACCAAATTAAACGAAATGTTTCAAACTCCGGGTTGCCTCCCGGTAGCGCTAGATTAGACGGTCCCAGCTCGACCCATTTTTCGATCATCAAAAAGCACAAATCACTGGCCCACTACTAGGCTTCTGACTGAATGCAGTGGCTTCAACAACTGTCAAATCTAATCCCGGCCTCCACAACAAGGCAACAGAAGAACAACAACGTCTCGCAGCATCTGGATCCCAATCTTTCACCTCAGCGCACAGCTTCTTCTTAGACGACATATCCTTATCAGGACCTCCTCCTGGATCATATATCTGGGCAGTGCCAGACTTCAAACTAGGAACACCCAACTCACCTCCGGGGTCTTTGAACTTGCCAAGACCTGTAGAAAGAGAAACAAAGCGATGTTCCTCTAATTTGTTCCCAAACTTGGACGGAGGCGTCAATTCTACAGCAGTAAATGGTTCAACAGAAGGAGTAAGAAGGTATACATAATCGACTAAAGGAGTGGAATTACCTCTAATCGGATAGGAGTGGTCTTCATTTACCTTCTCATCGTCATCCGGAATAGGCGTTGGTGACGATTTAACAATTCCCAAGGCTGCAGGGGTCGATCGAACAGCGTCACTACTCGATCGAGTAGTTTCCTCCTCCAGCATAACTGGTCGATCGACCACTATTTCCAGTCGATCGACCGTTCTTCCCTCTGCAATGTCATTCGTTCGACCACATAAATCTGCTTGATCGAATTCTTCATGTGGCATAGCATTGAAGTCTTCAATTGACGCCTCATCTTCCTCCAAATCATCATTGTCCGAGTCGTACATATCATCATTTTGCTCGGAAGCTACTTGAGCCAAGAGAAGCTCAAGTCTTTTGAAAGAAGCTTCTCTCTGTTCAGCGACTTCTTGCATTTGGAGTTTAAGCATCTCCGCCATAGACTTCATTTCCGCACTTTCTTCAGAAGGAAGAGGGTCTTGCTGAGGCAGTGCAAAGGAATATTAAGGCTCTTGGAAGCCTTGCTGATAGTACGGATGTGGTGGCGTATAATGATCTTGTTTATATTGCCAGTAAGCATAGACTTGGTCCATATCTGCTCGGCACATAACAGAATCATGCCCCTCAGCGCCACATCTCCCACAAATCTCCACCTACTGCTCCCAAGAATGGAACATGAGTGGACTCTCCTGAAGTACTGCAAATAAACAACACTAAAGAAGAAGATAAGAACTGCCTCAAGGTACTCAATCTTCCCTTGAGGCGAAAAACAGACTAAAATAAAGACAACCAAAAATTAGAACAATTGCCTCCCCGACAACGGCGCCAAAATTTGATACCCGTCGTTGTGAGTACCAAAAATAATATTTATATTTCCTATTAAAACTAACCTAGGCTAGTGGTAACAGGGTCGAACTACAAGGAGGCGAATGTAATTAATAATTGTCTAATTCTAGTCTAAGGTAACGAATGTGGGGGTTGAATTGATTTGGTCTATAGCTAAAGGCAAAAAAGATAATAAACTAAATAGACGGATAAAACAAATATTAAAAAGGGGTGCAAGGATGGTCGGTTCACTATAGTTTCGGTGGCAGCACACTAGGTAGGTGTAAAACAATTACATGAGACGGGAAAATAAGAGGTCCTCTCGATCCACTCTCACAGGTAGCATCTTTCGATCTCGCTACAGGTCCCTAATATCACTAATACTGACTTTCGTCCTGAAAAGTGACTAAAAATCTAAACGATACCTATCTTTCGATCTCAGCAAAGTTTAGTCATTTTAATTGGTAGTCTAATAACCTTCCCTATCTTTCGATCTAATGGGTCTGTCATATACTAAGCATTCAACTAGTCGCATGCATTCGATTCGTCAAATATAGCAATTAAAACAGTTAAAACGTAATAAAGCTCATGAGGTCAGTCGATCGACCGGGTAGGGTAGTCGATCGACCAACACGCGATTAGGGCTCCCTAATTCTAATGCCGCCTACACTATAATTCCCCTACATCCTAGCACAATTAATTTAGCTACTCATACTAGAGATGATAACAACAATTAAATTGACTAAATAATCTACTGAATTCATGCTTAAACTGATTAAATGAACGATTAACATAAAACAATAAATTGGCTTCTGGAGATCTAACGTAGCAATTCTATACTACGAATGAAAACTAAAAAACGCAATATCAGAACAGAAGAATACCGCGTATAGGAATTGTAGAGGAAAGATCAAACCCGATTGCAAATGTAAACTTTATTGATGAAAGAATAAACTAAAACTAATCTATTGAATTGTATGTATAGAACTTGATGAATAAAACTGGATGCCAAAACTGAAACCTAAAGCTACGTTATATAGGAATATAACGTCACACTTATTCCTAAACCTAAGAATACATTGGGCTTTCTAATTCTCGATCTTTTATTTTGCGTCAGACCCGTTTGTTCAGTCGATCGACCATAAGCATCAGTCGATCGACCAACTTGCACTGTACAAGAGCTTCTGTATGTCGTGCTCTGGTCGATCGACCATGTAGGTCAGTCGATCGACCAAGGGTCTTTGTATGCATTGCATTCTGTCGATTCCTGCAGCGCGCACCGATATTAAAACAGCTGTCATTTCTTCGTTACCTGGTCAAATCAGGCGTTCTATGCGGCGTTGGAAAGCTAAGAGGATAAGCTTTCACCTCCAATTGGAATCACGCGATTATCATCTCTAGAACTCGAGATATTGCCATCTGAAGCAGGCTGCAATAATGTGAAGTGCTTCTTTGCTTGTTAAACTCGTACGCACCCATGCTTTTGCTATCTTTAGGCCTTGAAACGCGCACCAAGCTCATTCCTCGAGTCAATAATTCATGTCAAATGCAATTCTAAGTACGTAGGGACGGATTTGGCTCGATTTCTACTCATTTCCGCATAAATCTACAATATTACATAAAAATACGAAAGTAGACAAAATGGGGCAAATAGTAGCATAAACTACATAAATGAGCTCTGAAATGCGTGCAAATTTGATTTCTTTTTCTTTCTCTCGAACCTCAGTCGATCGACCTATAATGCGGAAATGAGTTGCTCCCATGTATTATCCATATCTTATGGGGCAAATAGTAGCATAAACTACATAAATGAGCACTATTGTATGAATGATCGAGATGTAAATGTCTGTCTTAACATAATGATGTTAGATTGGCGATTTTTGCTCCCATGTATTATCCATATCTTATGGGGAGTTAGTTGATTACCTTTATACCTGGAGATTGTGAGATTTGTGCTTGCTATAGCACCGTTTCATTTGTTTTTCAGCAAGAAGATGGATGTTGCCATATGGTTCCGTTTCGGTACTAGCTTGATCACCTGTACCTCCACTTTTCCATAAATGTTTTGCCTCTTCTTACCCATATCTCACATATCCACATATATACCTCGGCATGTGTCACGGTCTTTTGTTGGTTGGAATGCATATGTACGGTCATAGAGATTGCTTTCATATTAGATTGCAGGCATGTTCTTATAGGTCGTAGTTAGGTGAGTGTCACTACAAATGAATTCTTTCTATCTTTAAATTATTCACCTTGGCTTATTTGAGTAATATGAGCGACCCGTGAGAGTCCAATTTGATAAGTCTCTACAGTTGACGGTTCAGTAGTTTTAACGACTCCATAACTCGTTTGCATGATTCATTTGCTAATTGATTGTTGGTTGTGCATTAAATTGGTTTAGGCTTTACATGTTGCATTTCGCTCTGAGATTGAACTCGTTCCATTAGGTCATTAGATTGTTGGAATATGTGTCCTCCGACAATAATGCGATCACGACTGTTGATCATGATGATTCATATGTTTTAATTTAATTTGTCATAAAATTAACTAATGATCTTATGTGATGCGTGTCTTTTATATGATGTTTTGCACCTCATTTTACACGCATTTCAGAGCTCATTTGTGTAGTTTAAGCTACCATTTCCGTCTACTTTCGTGTTTTTGTACTTTATTGCAGAAATGTGAAGAATTCAACGGAAATTGAGCAAAATCCGTCCCCGACTATCCTGCATTGCAATTGACGTGAAGTATTCACTTAAGGAACGAGCTTGGTGCGCATTTCAAGCCCAAAAGACAAATCCACGAGATTATAGAAGTCAAGTAGCAGCTCAAGCAGTCGATCGACCACTACCATCAGTCAATCGACCAACCTATGGGTTCCAGAAGCTACTGTACACTGAAGAGCAGTCGATCGACTGCCATGCTTAGTCGATCGACCAAGCTGCTATCCCAGATGAGAATTAAAAGATCGAGGAACTTGAAGCCCATTATGTTTAGGTTTTGATAATAAGTGTTACGTATGTTTGCTATATAACGTAACCTAGAACATCAGATACAGGATCCAGTTTTGATCCGATTTTTATCTAAGTTTTACACAGTAACATTCAGTTTCTATTAGGGTTCGGAATATTGTTTTAGCATTGGAATTTCGTTATTATTCTTAATCATTCCTCTGCAATCTCGGTATTCTTCTGCCTTATTTCGATTCACTTTTATTTCGTTGTTAGTATAGAATTGCTAGTTAGGTTCCCGAAACCGTTTTATCGTTGCATGTTAATTATTTATCTTACCGCTTTAATTATGAATTCATTACTTTTATGCCCTAGTTTTATTGTTGTTATCACCCTCAGCATGAGTAGCTAAATCAATTGTGCTAGGATGTAGGGGAATTGTAGTGTAGGCGGCAATATAATGATCACGGCCTGATTCGCGTGTTGGTCGATCGACCACCCTACCCGGTCGATCGACTGACCACATGAGGTTTTATTTTCGTTTTAATTGTTTTAATTCTTTATTCGACGAATGGAGTGCACACGACTAGTTGAATGCTTAGGATATAACTGACCCATTAGATCGAGAGATAGGGACAGTTGCTAGATCACCAATTAAAATGACTAAACTATGCTGACATCGAAAGATAGGTAAAGTTTAGACCGTAAATCACTTTTCAGGACGAAAGTTAGTATTAGTGATATTAGGGACCTATAGCGAGATCGAAAGATGCTATTTGTTAAGAGTGGACCGAGAGGACCTCTTTATTTCCCGCCTCATGTGTTTGATTTAGACTGTTTAATATCTTTGCCGCCGAAACTATAACGAACCGACCATCCTAGTACCTCTTTTATACTTGATTTTATATATTTCATTAGTTTACTTTTCTTTTATTGTTATTAGCTATAGACCAAACCCAATCAAACCCCCACCTTTTGTTACCTTAGACCGAATTTAAACAACTAGAAATTATGTCTGCCTCTCTGTGGTTCGACCCGACTGCCGCTAGCTATAGTTGTAGTTGGAGTTTATAAATATTATTTTTGACACCTCACGACGGGTATCATTATGCATGCAAACAAATAAACAAAATAAGGAAGAAACATCCATTCTTACATTGGATTTTCGGTTCAAATGGGCACAAGAGAGATCACCTTTCTCTCTTGTTCTTGTGCTTTCCTTAGTGGAAGAACTAGGATCCAAGTATAGGATATCTCCCAAAACTTTATACCCAAGGCACACACTTAATTAAAATTAATAATATAAATACTAGTACAATATTAATCTTGTAAAAATTGACCCAAAAATATTATAAGACACTTAATATTTTCGGTTTATGGGAGGAGGAAGAAGGAAGCTTTTTATCTCTCTAAAACTCAATTTTTAGAATAATGAAGAATGAATGATACACAACTAACATTTTGGTGTATTATTAGGTAAATAAGATGAAAAACCAAAATGGTTTTTTCATCTCAAAAACCGGGTGGAAGAGGGGGGATTAAGGGAGCCACTGCATGCTTTAGTTGTTCTTTACAATAAGCATTAGGTTTGCATGGCTAGTGACTAGGGTAATCATCATGTTTACCACTCAAATAATAAACACAATATTATCCTTAATCCTCCCCTAATTTCGGTACATATATGTAAAATGGGATCCATTTTATTTTTGTCAATTTGTCAATATGTCACATGTCACATGTCACATAAAATTGCTATGTATTTTTAACATATTAAAAATCAACATATTAATAAAAATACGTCATATACAAAAACCGACTTAGTAATTCACAATTACTTGTACCAAAATATTTTACCAATTATAAATCACAATAAATTGTATTTATAATAATTCATTCAATTTTAATTGTTTCTTTAAACAATAATTTCATCTGAGTAATGATACAATTCGATTACTCAGACCGTATCTCATTTAATCATATTATAATGAAATACGTAAATATTACTTCCAAAATCGTCCGTCAATTTTAAATAAATTAATTAACCCGTAACGTTATACGATCAATTAATTAATCAATTAAGAGTGTTGCCCTATAGGTATGACCTAGGGGATCAACTGATCACCACCGTCGCACGACAGTAATGTCAAACTCTAGTCAGCCAATCATTACTGATATATGTTGATCAGTTGACAGTAAATATTACTTCCCAATTGTATTCTTTATAGTGAGACTTAAACATGTGATCATCATGATCAACAGTCGTGATCGCATTATTGTCGGAGGACACATATTCCAACAATCTCCCACTTGTCCTCGACAAGTGTGCGTCACCAATTCTCTTGTCCTATTACTACCTCCCACTCAATGCAAGGTGTCTTTCAGGTCGTACTTGCAAGTGATCATATCGAGAGTGGTTTCCTCGATCTGGAGAATAACTGATTGACCGGATTTATCCACAATGGATACATTCCGAGCGTGGCCACGCATTTCCAGTTCATTACTCCTCGAGTGGCCCTGAGATATTGTTATAACCCTGACTAGGGGTGGACAATTCCTATCGCACTCATTCCCTTCAACTAGCCACAGCCATCATAACCCAAAATATGCCCATTTGACCCCATTTACGAAGGTCGTAGTAAGACAAATCAAAGTTAATCTGAAACTGTGCCATCTTAGGCGAATAGTCTTTAGTCAAAAGAATCGACTCATTTGAATACTATAGTAGCTCTCGCCACGACCAGGCTATATAAATTTGCCAGAACTCTATAAGCGGTCATAAAGCCCGACAAAATGTTCCTAACAGTCTGCCTATGTGATCGACTAGTCATCTCTCATGACTCTATGGCACTTGAACTTGCCATCAATCGCATCACACTCTAGTCACTTCGAGACGTCACGTCATACAAGTGACTATGGGCAAATACAATGTTAATCCACGTTCACTTTAACGGGGTTCAATTTGTCTTCACAAACCGTTTGGATATAACAATGTATAAGGTGAGTTAATAGTAACTCAAACGACAAATGTCGACATCACACTCGGGTAGTCAATACCATATTACAACCTTGTGATGCAAATCGTAAGTGTATAAACACTTGTTGATTGCAATAGAAGTTTAACATGCCATGTGTCCATGTGTTCAAACTTCTTATACTTGCATTTTCCTTTACATTCATGTTATCACTCATAGCATGAACCTTACCAAGTACACATCAAGGTTCCCGACCTTGGTTTCGATTCTTTATCTTGAAATAACTTCCTTATCGATTATCACATAACAAACGAATTTGTGGTGAATGATATAACTTGTACTGATCAAGTACTCCATCCACACACAATGCACTAGGTACATGTTTTGTAGAGTCTTGCAACAATTTGTCAAGATGATTAGCCTAGCACTTCTTACAAGTCCTAGCATAGTTAGGAAAGATTAGTTTTGCGTAACTTCTTATTCAACTAAGTATCTTTCCAAAACTTCTTATTTCTCCTTTAAGCTTGAAAGGCTTAGGATTCTCATAAATCCTTACAAGTGCTCGGATTTTCTGCAATATGTGCAACCTCTTGACACATAACAGAGCATTTTATCAAACACCGAAATCGCTCATTGGATTCTACTCGAGAATTCATGACGTTTCTTTTATGGCTCACCAATGAATCATCATGCTCTTATGCATATGATTCACCATTGGACATGTGCATAATTATTCTAATGGCGGAAACATTAGTTACTAATAATTATGAGATCAACCGTTCATAGGTTCAATGAACGACCATGACTGCTAATGGCAATTCCATTTTCATCTACATGAATAACCTATGTGAATGTTGATACGATGTGTATCTCTTAATACTAATCCAATATTTCTTGATGTAATTGGATTCATCATAGTCCATATTCATCCAAAATTGAAAACTCAAATACTTCTTGTGAAAGAAGGTATTAGCTCGTCATTCATTAATGAGTGATGAGTTGTAAACATTCAAAGGATGATAACTCCCACTAAACTCCATGTCTTCACATGATAATTCCTAATGCTCCCACTTAATTCCACATGTTTCGAAATTGATTACTCAATTGAAAACATTTTAAAATTTGGAATGTATGTTGCTTTGCAAAGTTATTAAGATGAAACCATATATGTTCCCATCATATCCTTTCAAAATTCCTATTTCGAAGAGCTCTCATCTTAACCTTATGGAAAGAGATTTCAAATATCTAACACATTCATGTCATAATGATGTGTGGCAATGTCATTTATTAAATATAAGTAATATCCAATACACATCCTTCAAAATATCCCTTTTAGAAGGAGGTTTAACCAATTCATTTTCATAATGAGGTTAAGTAATGACATCTGCGTGGTTTAAAACTTTGGCTATTGAAGATATCGGTATATCAATCCTTGCAACCTCTAGTCATAAATATCGCTTATTACTAGGATGTTACATTGATTCATTTAGGCTCTTAAGTAAATCTCAAGGTTGAAACTATTGGTCAAAATTTATCATAAACTAGTCAAAACTCTTGTTAAGACTTTACTTTAGTCATTTTGTTCCAAAACTTTCTTTTGGTCTCCTCGTGTAGTTATCTTGAGAACATTCTCTTACGATTACTTCACTTGGTCTCTTTAGTCATATAGAACTTATTGGAGACCATAGATCTCATTTATTTGGTATACTAAATAAATAGATATACCTTCATTCAAATCATTCTCTCTTGCGTAGATCTTCATTTACACAAGTACACAATTTTATCTTGCCTTGTGTGTTGTGATCTCATTTTTCTCCCACTCTATCTTTAGAATAAATACACTAGAGATTCAAAGATAGCATATGAGACACAAATAATGAATTTGAAGTATAAGGAGAACTATCTCATAGGTTGATTAATAGTTTTAGATAAGTGTACTTGGTGATTAACATTCTTTTGATAGAGTTCATAGACTCAAAATCACTTTATAAATGATCATACACAAGCCTTAAGCATGTGGACATATAATGAAACCCGTCATTATATTTGTCTATTAGATCACTTTAAGTTATATGTTTCTAAGAGTAAGCATTTAAACACGAATTTTAGAACAAAGGATAAAATGATAAAAACGGGTGACTTGGGTTGCAAACCAAGTCACCATTATCCAAAATACAACAATTATCCAAAATACCTTCCCATGTCAAACACGGAAACTTAATGTTCTAAAATCCAAAACATGAAAAAAATAAGAAAATAAAAAGCAAAGCTCCATGAAAGCTATTCCTAGCTTCTTGATGGTAGCTTATGCTTGTTTTTCTTTTCCCTTGTCTTTGCTTGGTGGAGGCCTTATTTTCAATAAAAAGGGAGTTACATTATCACAACTTTGTATCATAATACCATAGTTGAATTAGAAACATAAAAGAAAGGATAGTCATTTACCTACTGGAGTAATCTTTCCAGCCTTAATATCACCAAGGTATTTGGAACAATTTCTTTTCCAATGTCCCATACCATTACAATAATGGCATTTATCAAGAGGACCCTTCTTGATTTTTGAAGTGCTAGCTTCACAAGTCCTAGCTTTGGTGAAAGTGGGAGCTTGCTTCTTACCCTTCCTCCCATTCTTCTTGAACTTCCCCTTACTCTTAGTGCTTATGTTAAGCACATCCTTGGGTGGGTTCACATTTAACCCCATGTCCCTTTCGGCTTGCATAAGTAACTTGTGCAATTCTTCAAGAGACAGATCCTTGTCTTGCATGTTAAAATTCACTTGGAATTGAACATACTCTTTGACTTTGGACAAGGAGTGTAGAATCCTATCTACAATGAGTTCTTTGGGGATTTCAACCTTTTGAATTTTCAAGGTCTCGACAAGTTCCATAAGTTTGAGCACATGAGGGCTAACCTTTTGGCCCTCTTTGAAGTCGAGATCAAAGAATGCCGCGGCCGCCTCATATTGGACGATCCGCAGAGTTTGTGAAAACATTGTCACAAGCTTGGAGTAAATCTCATTAGCGTTGCCCATTTTAAAGGCTCTCCTTTGGAGATCCGCCTCCATCGCAAATATCAAGACATTTTTCATTACGGCGGACTCCTTTTGGTAAGCCTCATATGCTTCCCTAGTGGTGGCGGTCGACCTACTAGTAGGTTCGGGTGGAGAGGCCTCGGTAAGGTAACGAAGCTTGTTGTCACCTTGGGCGGCTAATTTGAGTTGGGCATCCCAATCTGAGAAATTTGACCCATTCTTTTCAAGTTTACATCGATCCATGAAGGATCAGAGCCATGATGAATTAGCGAGAGGCGTGGCAATAGGGGTTGGAGTTGCCATTTGTTATGAGAAAAAGAAGTGGTCTACAAAACAAAATAGAATGAGTAAGACAAATGTCGTTTTAATAATAATACTCGTAAAAATGTATAATTTAAACAAGTTTTATGCATTTTTCTAGTGACTTCTACCCAACTAGATAAATGATTCCAAGACCCAAATTCATATCGACTTAGGCACGGTATGGCCGATGAAACCTTTATCAATATAACTCGGTGGATTAACGTTTTAATCGATTCTACTTTTAGAACTCTTGGCCGATAAAATTACTCTAATAATTATCTATAGCCCAAAACACATCCGACAAGGGCACGGTATGGCCGATGAAACCCTTATCGAAAAACTTTTGTTGAGTTCAATCCAAATTTCGAATAAATGTGTCCATGATCCAAATCCACATCAACTTGGGCACGGTATGGCCGATGAAACCCTCATTAACATGAACTCGGTGGATTAAAATTCATCACCCACTTCCCCTACGTAACAAGGTTTGTACCCCGGTAGGGCCGAGTGCACTCCCTCGCGAAATAGGTTTTCATGGTTTCTACTATTTGGTAAGGCTATGTCTCAATTGATTGTTTTAGCGAGAGGTCATGTCAATTTATTATCTATCACGTTTTAAGTGAACTAAAGCGGTGAACTACGATAATTCTAATTGACACGGTCGATAAACTCGATGAAAGAAGATGCATGTTTTAGTTATGGCGATTTAGCGATGCATGTGACATATAAATAAAATGCAAAACATAAAATAAATCCTAGTATAGCCTTCCTAAAATAGAAAAACTATTTAACTATTACACATTCGGAAACCAACTCCATTGGTCCCTTGAACTTCGGTTGTGGCACGCATCTCGAGGTAACACCGTCTTTATGTATCGCCATCTTGAAGAAATCCGTCTTGGGGAACTCCGAGATAAATTAAATTACATAGCAAATTACATAATTTCCTATTATACATTTGTAACTAAAATAAAATAAATCTATTCAATTACAAAACGGTGATGCGAGATCACAATAAATTACAACCGAATCGATATTCCCATACATTTCGGGAAATACCAATTAAAACTAAGGCCATACTAAGTAAAATTATATAATTCAAAAATTACATAAATTAAAATTATGACTATCATAAAGAAAATGCAGCATTACAATATGTATGAACATGCTCAATTTTATGCTAAATCGCCTTTAATTAGCCAATATCATATATTACTTGTTTTTTACGGATTTGCGTGATTTCAACATTTTTACAATCACAAAAATTTACATAAATTCATATTTATGCATAAGTTAATTACCCTAACCTCTTAGGACTCAAAATTTAGTCTTCACTAATTATTTGACCATAATTAACTCATATTTATAAAATTGTTCATTAATGGACCAAAAATACAAAAATAAGCTATAAACTTCAAATAAATCACAAAAATTTCAAATAAATTCAAAATTTGAAATTTAAACTCATGAAAATTATGGAAAAAATACCATGACACTCATAATGTTCAAAAACTTAGGTTAAAAAAAAAAATTCGAAATTTATCCGGAAAAACAATGTTGCGGTTTATCGGTTTTAACTAAATAATCATAAAAACATGTGAAAAATTATATACATCAACTTTTCAATTTTAGATCTGAAAAAGATAATAAAATACAACATATAGTGTTTTTCTTTAGTCATAGAGTATGTTATATCAATATTTCACTAATAAAGTCACTATTCATGCTATTTTTCTTCAAAAATCCATAAATCATGCAAAAAGACTTCACTATAGCCTATTATTTTACACACATCTTGTAAAATTGCATGAGACAACATAATAAATTTCTATGACCAGATTCGAAATTTATCTCATATTAACCTATTTTTCACTTAAATCCGATTTTAATAATGAAAAATCCATTTTTCGAGCATAAAACGTCCAAAAATTATGAAAATTCTCCTGCCATGATGGACCAGACTGCTGCTGAGGGGGCTGGCTCATTTTAGGAGGCTACTGTTACTGCTGAAGTCCAGGAGGCTGCTGGCGATGGGAAGGTGTAACCTGGTCCTATTCCTGAAAATGAGAGTCAACAGAAGAATGCAGGAGAGGCATCTGAGAGGGAGGTCATTGACCTGGCCTCTAGTTAAAAAATAATTAACAAGTATTTTCATGCTTTGTGGTCTGGCCCTGTGTTGGCGCAGATTTGTAAGTATTTTGAGATACTTTATTTTGTGGTTTCCGCCGTGGTGGCGTGCTGAACTTTTGGGCCATACCTGCCCAGGTGGCAGGTCTGGTTGCATTTTGAAATGACCTTAGCGTGGTTTAGCAGGCTAGCTTTTATTTCCACATGCCATGTCTTATTTGTGGGTTGCATTTTCCTCTTACAGACATAGACACACATTAGGAAGTCATACTTAGTTCTGGGAGCCGTTCTAGACTTACGAATACCACCGCGTCAGCCCAATGGCCGAGTCAAGTTCGAGGTGGTCGTGTCAACCCAAGGGGTTGATTTATACCTGTCGTGTCAGCCCAGGAGGCTGATTTAGACTTAGCTAGTTATCGTGTCAGCCCACGGGGCTGATTTAGACTTATTACCGCGTTTTAACTGGAGGTGGCCGTGTCAACCCAGGAGAATGATTTAGACCTATCGTGTCAACCCAGGGGGTTGATTTAGACTTAGCTAGCTATCGTGTCAGCCCAGGGGGCTGATTTAGACTTATGCTGCATATTGACTATTTAACCTTGTTCATGACGGAAGGTGTGTTCATCATGTTTAGAGCTAACAGGGACGTACCTTAGGCAAGTTTATCATCATTCTAAGACCGGTGGAACGTTGCAGGATCTTGGTTGCTCAAAGATCCCTGCGCTCCTTATGTTTGTGCATGCATGCTGGGGCCCTCACTACATCGAGTACTCGTTGTCAATAGCTATCTTTGGGGGTGGTATCCGGAGTAGCTGCGTGAGCTTTAAGCTGTCGGCCATGCCCCCCATTCGTATGTTCTATAAGTCGCCTGATGAGGATGGTCCTACTGGAGAATTAGGTTAGACAGTCCTGCTGGCAACATTTTCAACGTACCATAGACGTTAGAGTGCAAAGTGGTATTTTCAAAGAATCCTAAATAGAAAAAATCTACCAGAGCAATGCGAATTATCTGGCGCTATCTCATGGGGTTCCAGAGCAACTGTGGTCCCAGGAATCTACAGACCACACAGCTCTAATAGTGGTTTTAAGTTTGAAGGAAGGTAAACAAGAAAGAAGTATAATAGAAAGTTGATAGTATGCCTACTACCGTTTTTTTTATCAAAAGTGATACCTCTTTAGGTGAAGTATGTTCCATGGTTTGTGTATTATGTGACCATCCATGCTCATCAATTTTTACACCCATGGCCAACAACACCTTTAACCTGGTATGGTCCTTCCCATTTATAGGCGAATTTGCCTGCTTTGCGATTTATGGTGTTTTGAAACACCTTGCGGAGAATCAAGTCTCCTACCTCCAGAAGCCTGACTTTTACGTTCTTGTTATAGCTTTTGGCGACTGACTGTTTGTAGGCAACCAGACGTATCTTTGCGCTTGCTCGCAGCTCATCTATCGTGTCCAGGCTCCTGATCATCTCTGCATTGTTCAGTTCCCTTGTCATACATCCATACCTGTGGGTTGGAACTAGAACCTCTAATGGAATCACCCCCTCTGCTCCAAACACAAGGCTGAAGGGTGTTTGGCCCGTTGCTGTCTTCGGTGTAGTTCTATCTAACCATAGTACTGTTGGAGTTAGTGTCCTCCACAATAGTGCGTTAACATAATAAATCTCATTAATAGAATATCATCAGATATTTGATTATTTGATCCTCGTCAGTTGATTAACGTAAATTGATAACGGTTGGCTGACTAGAGTTTGACGTTATTGTCGTGAGACGGCGGTGATCAACTGACCCCTTTCGGTCACACCTAAAAGAACGAACCCCAATTGATAACTAATTAATTGTATGAGATACAATTTGTTTAGTCCCTTGATTTATAGACTAAGAGGTTAGTCGATTATTATTAGAGAGATTTCGAGTTGCGAACTCGAGGAGCGGCAGTTATTATTTAATTATGCGATAATTAAATAATAAGTTTTGGGAAACGGGTTTTAGTTAATTAACTGTTAATTTACTAAAATTGTACTAATTGATTAATGTGATTAATATTAGTACGTAAATAATATGTGTAGTGCTACACGTATATTTACGGAGTGTATTGGATTTAATTAATTATGGAAGTATTTAAACATGATACGATGTTTAAAATGAAAATTACACGGATTTGTGCGACAAATATAAAAACCAACATGGACCCGTATATGGTCATGTGGACCGTGTAAAATAAGTGTAATGGATGATTACTCACATAATCATTTTTCCTTATTTTGTATACTACCATAATATATATCTTATACTACATTTTGCATGTGATGTAAGATAAATTATAAGACAAAAAATTGTCCACTTGATCATGCATCCACACGCCACACTTCCCCCTTACACACTCCATATATTTGTTCATTTGTTCACTCTACCTCTCTTACACAATTCATTACATTTTGCATGTGAACAAACTTCTTCCATCTCTCTACAATAATTCTCTAGTATACATTAGTACTCTCTACAATAATTCTCTAGTATACATTATTACTAAGAAAAGTAAATCATGTAAGATACTTACAAAAGATATGAATATCAAGTTTATATTTAAACATGGTAATTAAATGAGATGGAATACGATGGATCAATATTAGCATAATGGAGACTCACTACTCATGTGAAATAATTAAATAATATAAAAGATAAGAATACGGTCATTTGTGCAAAAGCACGCATTTAAAGGAAATACGACATAGATATGAGATTAGAATTCGAATCATGTGAAACAGCTAAGTAAGAGATCAACCAATGCAAATTACAAGGATAGAAACTGTAGCCATTACTTGGAAAACCACTTAGCAAACATTGCACGGGACGTGGCTACTAATGTCACATTCATACTTATGGCTTGCATCTCACCATAAGAACGGATGGGAACATCAATCCCGGCGATCATATCGCAACTAGAGGGCTTATAGCTCATCCCTAGTATCCAATAGGACCAAGACAAACAACACAAGGCATAACTCTTACCTTAAAAGACAAATACCAATATTTATAACCAAGCAAGACCTTTACTACTCATATATCAATATATAATTTCCCTGGTAGGACAACAATGGTACTCCCAAGACTCAGTCCTAGTCTAAATCTGGCCAGACTCTCAGGGCAGAATGGTCCCCGATTCGACATGCGGCAGAATAGTCCGCATCCAAGACTCGATCGACAAAACGGAAGTCGAGAACCCACAATCGGCAGAACAGTCCGAAAGAGGCGGAAAATATGAGCTAAACCCACAATCGGCAGAACAGTCCGAAAGAGGCGTAAAGATAAGTCACGCAATACGGTATAGCATAAAGGCATTATCACCAGAATACGATATGAGCTAACCCACAATCGGCAGAACAGTCCGAAAAGGGCGGGAAAAACATAAATCAACCAACTCCCGGCAGAACGGCACGAGAGTGGCGTAAACTAATACTTGGCAGAACGGCACAAGTAAAGCGTAAAGATATATCATAAGAATATGAGTCAACCAAGCCATACGAATTCAACTTGGAAAGAGACTAATAATGTAATGAGCCGATGATAATTCAAATAAGACATTTCATGCCAAATTATATTCATAAACATGAATAGGTAACCCATTTCTTCAATATTTGTCACTTGAATAAAAATATAAACAAACGGAAATGAACCATTTATAATAAGCAAAAGAAGCATTCAATTATAAATGACTCAATTTAATTAAACAAGTAGAATAATTCACTCATATTTGAGATACGATAATTAAATGAGAATGAACGGATTAAAAATTCATATTATAGGTAAGTGAGGCATTTCATCGAATTTTGACTTGAATAAATAATAAATTCCACTTTTATGATTAATGTGAGAAAAATAAATGAATGAACGATATTTAACGAATTAAGTTATATAAAACACGAGACGGCATTTAAACATTTCAAATGACTCGGAATTGGCACCAACACGCCCATAACAAGTATGGCCCAAAAACATAAAATGTAAACAACCTAATCAAATAAGCATTTCAAACCCAACTAATAAAACCTAACAAGCCCCATTAATGAAACATGACAAGCCCAAAAGATTGAGCATGACAAGCCCAATTACCAAAACCATATAAATCACTAAGTGGTGAAAGAAGGGGAAACAAGATGGCTACTCACTACCCAACCCGTGACCACCCTAGCACGGCCAGGCCGTGACCCTGCTGCCACTCACGGCCAACCACCTCGGTCAGCCCCACCATGACTCATCCTCCAAAAGCAGTCCAACACACGACGCAATCCCTCACCCATAGCACCCATTCAAGTAAGCGATACAAGAAGCCTTTAAGTATAATCGAGACGGAAATTTACCACGACGATACGACTTTAAAACAGCCGCACTCAGCCCCAAAACAGAATGTAACCCGTTCAAAGTTCGTCCCTACCACCTCCACCACGACTCTCCCAAAACAGTCCCAAAAGCTACACGAGACCGTACTACCGGGGCCCAAAAACAGTCCCGAAACAGGCCGTGAGCAGCCCTCCACACGACCATCATTCAACTACCCATAACCCTCATTCACACCATCCTAAATGTCGTCCCAAAAACAGTACAAAAACAGGCCATGAATACACACAGAGAACAATCAAATTTGAGACCAATTTAAGACGGATTTTTGTGCTTGAAAAATATGGGGATTCTCTCATATAAACAACCCAATTCATACATGTATATAAACTTGAGTCGGAAGCTAACAAATTGGCACAATTGACGCCCAAAAGTTCGACCAAAACAGTCCCCAAAACAAGGTCCCAGAACGGCCATATTGAAACCGTCTTAAGACGAGTATTTAAGCCTGAGAAAGATAAAATTCACCCGTGTAACTAGCAAATTCATACACACATCTCACCATGAAGCTAAAGGTATGAAATTTCTTCAAAATTAACAATTAGATTTAGTATAAGAGCTAAACACGACATATACGGACACAATTTCGACATTATGTCGAGTAACCTATCACCGTTACCTCGGAAACGCTTTAAATCCTCAAGCAAAACTTCTACCAAACACGGGTCTTCGAAACCTTCATTAAAGGGCAAGAAAACAAGATAAAGAGGCTAGAAAACGAATACTTTCATAAGACGGCGACTTTCGAAACTACTACAAAATCAAGACTTTCTTACCTTAAAAGAACGAGGGCGGAACGAGGAAGCTAATGGTACAAAAATAATGGAGTTTGGTTGAGAAATAAGAGAGAAAACCGGGTTTGAATGTCAAATAAAAATGGGTGTACGGCTCTGTCTTCTTGTTGTTGCTGCTGTGTTCAAAGAAGAAGAAGAAAGAAAGAAGAGTGTGGGTGCAGGGGACATGGCCCACAAATAAATAATAATAATAATAATAATAATAATATATAAATATATATAAAAGTAGAGTGTAGGGTGGATAGGGTATGTGTGTCGATTTTGGTTGGTCCGGATTAAAGTAGGTACAAAGTGAAATGTGACGGTCTATAGCTAGACGGAATAATGTCTCGAGTTTATTTTGACTTGAGACGGAACTAATATTATTACTGTCACTACTATTCTCCGACCAAAAATATGTATACATTTATTCTTGTATAAATTATGACTCAATGATATAATTTAGTAATACGTATTTTTATAAAAATGAGCTTTTATATAATACGTTTATAAAAATCGCGTTTGAGATAAAATTAATCAAATTGAATAATCCAAAATTATAAAATAAAGTAACCAAACGGTTTAATAAGTTTTAAATGTCAAAATGGGAAATTCGCGGGTGTTACAATCACCCCATCTTTAAAAAAAAGTTTCGTCCTCGAAACTTGAAAGTAGAAATGAAAGATTATATAAAATAAAACTGGAACTTTGGAATCGGTAACCAAAACATTTAAAAGGTTACTTATCATAAGAATTAAAGTTCTTTCAAAAGTTTCAAATAAAATTTTCCGACAGAACTCGATCGAAAGGTAATTCATTTGCATAAATCAAAATCAAAACTTTCAAAAACGTTAACGGAGAGTTTTCAAAAGTGTAAGTCTCATTCATGGAACGAAATTGTTCTTGTTGTGCACACAACAATTCTAACTTTCCAAGTCAAAGACAATTTAAAACAAAAATCACTCGCCGACAAGTGTAGTACAAGTTATCAAACGTCTCCAATAACGAGTCCTAACATCCGATCAACGATAAAATCAGAAGAAAAAGGTAATTCACTCAAATTTTCTTTTGCAAAAGCCAAAATAGAAAGGATGGTTTCACCTTCAACTAAAAAAGGAGTCAAATTTCTGAAAATGTAATATTAACCTTTGACAAAGAAGTCATAAATAGATCGAAGTTAACAGAAATTGGATAAAAATTAAAGATATCTCAGATTTAGCAATTTAAAATCATGATAAATGAGTCTATACCTCAAGGAACAAAAGGAGAATTAAATCGAATTTCCATTTTTTTTTTCAAAATTCTAAAATAGCTAAGGTTTGCGAAAGTAACATGAACTTTTAACAACGAATCAAAACTGGTAGCTTGAAAGTTTAGAAGTTGTACAAAAAGGAAGGTAACTTAGACATCACGAAAACAAGTACGCTAAGAGAATCCAAACTTAACTAACAAAAGAGCTCTGATGAATTTTATAGGGTAAGGATTGAAGTCAAATTTACAAGGATGTAAAAGATAGAGCTTTATAGGTTACCAGCATCAAACTTAAAGGAGGAGCACGATGAAGCGGGGAAGAGAGGTATGAACGGTAAGCTTATGGTCCAAGAAGAAAGGGAATTAGACAAGAAGGAAACGCCAGATACTCAATCCTCAAATAACAACATCAACCTAAGCGGTTCCGAAAACTTATTAACAACGTAACTCATAACCACATCACTCCCAAGGATTTCCTCAAAGCACCTACGTGACTTCACTCTAAGCTATTCCATGAAACAAGGTACTTCACTATAAGCGTGATTTCACCACTCCAAATCCTCAAACATCTACAAAGAACTTCCACAAGATCAAAGTCAAAGTTCCAACAAAGCTATACTCATATCCAACCAGTGTCAACCATGGGTTTCTCAAAATGGTAAAATCTTCAATCAAAAGATCCTTATACCAAGCTCTAAAATCCCAGAAAATGTTCCACAACTATTCCACAAGGTTCTTATATAGGGTAAGGTAGTAACAAGTCAACCTAAACTCCTTTCATAAAAGTTCCCTCTACTACACACTCTTTTGAGAAAGATGCCTAATCATCCAAGTATGAAAAATCAATAGGATCTCGAGTCTTTCTATCCTTTTACTTATTACGGATTCCCAAAAGCGGAACTACACTCAACTACAACATCATCCCATCATCTGAAGTACTCAATACCACCAAAAAGTTTCTAAAACCATAGGGTCAACAAAGACTTCTCAACAATGTAGCTTAGTCTCACTTAGACCAACTAATAATTCCACAATTAGCATTTCTCATATGGTAACATATACATTATCAAAATCTCATATCCCAAGCGACTACGAAAGCCAATCACAAACTCGACTTACTTAATCAATCCTACATCCTCAAATCCACCATTCAATTTCATCGTCAAGTACTAGCACAAGCATCCCAAGGCACGTCTCACTACACTTCCCAAGCCTTTCAAATCCCAAACATAAACAATAAAGCCAAGTACTATAACCTTAGTAACAAATGCAACTCACACTTGACACACAGAATCCACCAATCAAATATACTCACTTAATCAAGGATCTAGGTATAAGAATCACTAAGTATATCTCATCACACTACCTAAGTCTTTCTAACATCACAACCTCTCAAAACCAGGGTTAAAGGTCAGACACAAACAAACAACTCAAAAGTCAAAATTTTTCAACCAAGGTCAACATTCCTCAAAAGAAGGAGTACTATTAAAAAGGCGTTAAGGGAGGATAAGTAAGGATCAAAGGACAAGTTAGGGGTACAAGAGTAGCTTTTAAGCAGAACAGAAGAGAGTTTAGATGAAGGATAAGCACCAAGAGATATAGAATAAGGCAAGGTACACAAAGAATGAGAAACATCCTCGAGGAAATAGAAGCATTCTTCAAAGGTTGAACAAATCTTCAATCCTCGGCAATAGGCACCAAATCTTGATCTTCACGTTGGTAGATTTACGGTTATTAATCCACGGCACAACAATTATTAAATGGCAATCAACAAACGTGTTAGAACCTAACAAAGAGCAAACACACTACAGACTACCACCTTAGGTCCTTAAGTCTACCCATTTCTCATTCATTATTCAAGGTCAAGTTCAATTTAAATTTGGGGTACACGTGTGTGCGTCGGGAGCAAAATAGGCTCTGATACCAACTGTGACACCCCGCGATAAAGCGGAAAATATAACTAATAAATTAAAGCGGAAATTGTGATATTTTAAAAACGTTTAAATTACTAGCTAAAGATTAACACGCGGGTGCCAAAAACGAAATGAAACAACTACAATAATAGGCCAAATTAGGTTATTACAACCCAAGTCTAGAAAGCGGGGAAAAGATATCCCACGAATAAATAAATAAAGGGGGGTTTCTAAACTAAAAACTAAGGTCCAAGGGTTTAGTTCTCGCTAGCCCACACGTCTTCCCCACGTAAGCATCTTCACCATCTGTCATTCATGTAAACATGAACGCCACAGTCAGTGGGGAGTAACTCAAGGTTCTCCCAGCCACAAATTGTCGAAATGAACATAACACAGAACTAAAATAGGTTAATCATGTAAGATACTTACAAAAGATATGAATATCAAGTTTATATTTAAACATGGTAATTAAATGAGATGGAATACGATGGATCAATATTAGCATAATGGAGACTCACTACTCATGTGAAATAATTAAATAATATAAAAGATAAGAATACGGTCATTTATGCAAAAGCACGCATTTAAAGGAATTATGACATAGATATGACATTAGAATTCGAATCATGTGAAACAGCTAAGTAAGAGATCAACCAATGAAAATTACAAGGATAGAAACTGTAGCCATTACTTGGAAAACCACTTAGCAAACATTGCACGGGACGTGGCTACTAATGTCACATTCATACTTATGGCTTGCATCTCACCATAAGAACGGATGGGAACATCAATCCCGGCGATCATATCGCAACTAGAGGGCTTATAGCTCATCCCTAGTATCGAATAGGACCAAGACAAACAACACAAGGCATAACTCTTACCTTAAAAGACAAATACCAATATCTATAACCAAGCAAGACCTTTACCACTCATATATCAATATATAATTTCCCTGGTAGGACAACAATGGTACTCCCAAGACTCAGTCCTAGTCTAAATCGCCGAGACTCTCGGGCGTAACGGTCCCCGATTCGACATGCGGCAGAACAGTCTGCATCCAAGACTCGATCGACAAAACGGAAGTCGAGAACCCACAATCGGCAGAACAGTCCGAAAGAGGCGGAAAATATGAGCTAAACCCACAATCGGCAGAACAGTCCGAAAGAGGCGTAAAGATAAGTCAAGCAATACGGTATAGCATAAAGGCATTATCACCAGAATACGATATGAGCTAACCCACAATCGGCAGAACAGTCCGAAAAGGGCGGGAAAAACATAAATCAACCAACTCCCGGCAGAACGGCACGAGAGTGGCGTAAACTAATACTTGGCAGAACGGCACAAGTAAAGCGTAAAGATATATCAAAAGAATATGAGTCAACCAAGCCATACGAATTCAACTTGGAAAGAGACTAATAATGTAATGAGCCGATGATAATTCAAATAAGACATTTCATGCCAAATTATATTCATAAACATGAATAGGTAACCCATTTCTTCAATATTTGTCACTTGAATAAAAATATAAACACACGGAAATGAACCATTTATAATAAGCAAAAGAAGCATTCAATTATAAATGACTCAATTTAATTAAACAAGTAGAATAATTCACTCATATTTGAGATAAGATAATTAAATGAGAATGAACGGATTAAAAATTCATATTATAGGTAAGTGAGGCATTTCATCGAATTTTGACTTGAATAAATAATAAATTCCACTTTTATGATTAATGTGAGAAAAATAAATGAATGAACGATATTTAACGAATTAAGTTATATAAAACACGAGACGACATTTAAACATTTCAAATGACTCGGAATTGGCACCAACACGCCCATAACAAGTATGGCCCAAAAACATAAAATGTAAACAACCTAATCAAATAAGCATTTCAAACCCAACTTATAAAACCTAACAAGCCCCATTAATGAAACATGACAAGCCCAAAAGATTGAGCATGACAAGCCCAATTACCAAAACCATATAAATCACTAAGTGGTGAAAGAAGGGGAAACAAGATGGCTACTCACTACCCAACCCGTGACCACCCTAGCACGGCCAGGCCGTGACCTCGCCGCCACTCACGGCCAGCCACCTCGGTCAGCCCCACCATGACTCATCCTCCAAAAGCAGTCCAACACACGACGCAATCCCTCACCCATAGCACCCATTCAAGTAAGCGATACAAGAAGCCTTTAAGTATAATCGAGACGGAAATTCACCACGACGATACGACTTTAAAACAGCCGCACTCAGCCCCAAAACAGAATGTAACCCGTTCAAAGTTCGTCCCTACCACCTCCACCACGACTGTCCCAAAACAGTCCCAAAAGCTACACGAGACCGTACTACCGGGGCCCAAAAACAGTCCCGAAACAGGCCGTGAGCAGCCCTCCACACGACCATCATTCAACTACCCATAACCCTCATTCACACCATCCTAAATGTCGTCCCAAAAACAGTACAAAAACAGGCCATGAATACACGCAGAGAACAATCAAATTTGAGACCAATTTAAGACGGATTTTTGTGCTTGAAAAATATGGGGATTCTCTCATATAAACAACCCAATTCATACATGTATATAAACTTGAGTCGGAAGCTAACAAATTGGCACAATTGACGCCCAAAAATTCGACCAAAACAGTCCCCAAAACAAGGTCCCAGAACGGCCATATTGAAACCGTCTTAAGACGAGTATTTATGCCTGAGAAAGATAAAATTCACCCGTGTAACTAGCAAATTCATACACACATCTCACCATGAAGCTAAAGGTATAAACTTTCTTCAAAATTAACAATTAGATTTAGTATAAGAGCTAAACACGACATATACGGACACAATTTCGACATTATGTCGAGTAACCTATCACCGTTACCTCGGAAACGCTTTAAATCCTCAAGCAAAACTTCTACCGAACACGGGTCTTCGAAACCTTCATTAAAGGGCAAGAAAACAAGATAAAGAGGCTAGAAAACGAATACTTTCATAAGACGGCGACTTTCGAAACTACTACAAAATCAAGACTTTCTTACCTTAAAAGAACGAGGGCGGAACGAGGAAGCTAATGGTACAAAAATAATGGAGTTTGGTTGAGAAATAAGAGAGAAAACCGGGTTTGAATGTCAAATAAAAATGGGTGTACGGCTCTGTCTTCTTGTTGTTGCTGCTGTGTTCAAAGAAGAAGAAGAAAGAAAGAAGAGTGTGGGTGCAGGGGACACGGCCCACAAATAATAATAATAATAATAATAATAATAATAATAATAATAATAATAATAATAATAATAATAATAATAATATATAAATATATATAAAAGTAGAGTGTAGGGTGGATAGGGTATGTGTGTCGATTTTGGTTGGTCCGGATTAAAGTAGGTACAAAGTGAAATGTGACGGTCTATAGCTAGACGGAATAATGTCTCGAGTTTATTTTGACTTGAGACGGAACTAATATTATTACTGTCACTACTATTCTCCGACCAAAAATATGTATACATTTATTCTTGTATAAATTATGACTCAATGATATAATTTAGTAATACGTATTTTTATAAAAATGAGCTTTTATATAATACGTTTATAAAAATCGCGTTTGAGATAAAATTAATCAAATTGAATAATCCAAAATTATAAAATAAATTAACCAAACGGTTTAATAATTTTTAAATGTCAAAATGGGAAATTCGCGGGTGTTTCAAATATTACTAGTATTATTATCAAGGGCACATATTAATAAGTTACTAGTTCATACTTGTTAATATTGTTGGGTAGTTCTTGGGTGCAACTTGGAGGAGACTTTCTAGTTGAAGGTTTTTCAAGGAGGATCATCCACATCATTTTAGCTCAAGAACAAATTAGTAAGGAGAACTAATTTGTGCCCATTTTACCTTATATTCAATGTAAGGAAATTGTTTTTCCTTATACTTTCTTTTTATGCTTTCATATTAGCATGCATGTTACATAGATCACATAAACAACAATTTATGAGATAAATTTATTTTATTAGAGAGTCTAATATGGATCTATGATCTTTCAAGTGGTATCAGAGCTTAGGCTTGTAATTTGCATGTTGATTTTAAGCATTTTAATGAATTATGAAATAATTAGTAAAAACTCAAAAATTGTGTTAGAAGAGGTTTTAGCACGAAATTTTTGGGACATGCATACTTACTAATCTCAAAAGATTTGTGGAAATTTTTTGGTGATTTGTCAAGTAAGTTTGCTAATTTTAATGATTTTTGGTAGAAAACCGAGTCAAAATGTCGCATTTTAGTGAAAAATTGACTAAAATTAGTTAAATGTTGATTCGGTGCATGGATTTTTTATGGTATTTCATGCATGTTTTCTAATGATTGTATGCAAAAGGTTGAAGGTTGGTTCGGATTTTTGCATGTTTATTGATTTTTTGAGTAAAAAGTCGATAAAAGTCCAATTAATTAATCATAATTTTTAATTTTTTAATTCTGCCCATGATAAATTTATGTACATTTAAGAATATTATTTAAATGTCAAAAGTGATTTTGCATGTGTGTTTTCACTTTGTTTTGATGTTTATTGGTTTTAGTGGTTAAAAACCGATAAATATCGATCTTTTTCTTCACAAAATTTATCCGGAATTTTTGGGCAATTTTTCTGACATTTTGGTGTTCTTGGGAGTGTTCCAGAATACTAAATATTTTTGTTTCAATTTTTTGGGTAATTTTTCAATGATTTTGGTTTTTTACTTAAATATTATGATTTTACCGATTAAATTAGCAAATTATCACCAAATCAAACTAATAATTTGTCATAAAATTAGTGAGGACTAATTTTGAGGTTCAAAACAGTTTGGACTATTAGTTTGGACTTAAATGAGATTTAAGAGTTAATTATTGATTTTTACATGTTAAAAATCGATTAAATCAACAAAACCGAGATGGATACCAATGAATGATAGGTAGGGCGATTTTGGCATCATATTTACAGCATTTTAAGCATATTTATTTAAGTTGAATGAATTATTGTCATTTATTTAAAGTATTTATCTTTTGTACCTAGTATGACCTAGTTATTTTTAATCGTTATTACCCGAAATGAATGGGAATATCGATTTGTTTGTAATTAAATACGATCTCGTATTGTCGGTTTGTAATTAATTAATAGTTTTATTTATTTTATTAATTAATGTATAATAGGAATAGCTATGTAATTCATTTGTAATAGTTATTTTACCGGCGTTTCCAAAAGACGGATTACAACGAGACGGAGTCTATTTTTGGAAGGTGTTCCAAATCCCACAAGGAAGAGGCAAGGGACCAAGGAGTTGGTTTCCGAAATGTAATAGACTAGTTTTTTTAACTAGGAGGCCATACTAGGATTTATTCATATGCTTACATGTTTGCTTGTTTTATTTTCGCGCATGCCAAAATCGCCATTCACATGCATTTTATTTTCGCGGTTGTCAATTCACGTCATTTACATTCACCGAATTAATTCACTTATAAGGGATTTATGACTAAATTGACAAGATCTTTCACATAACTAAAATTGAGATTAGCCTTACCAATTAGTAACAGCTATGAATCTCTTGTTCATTAGAGCCACGCTCGCCCAAGCGGGGTGTTCTCTTTTTACCTTGGGTAAGTAGGGTGGTAAGCGGTTATCACACGCCAAAATTGGTTGGACTCAACGGGATATAAGACGGTCTTGTGTTCCGGGGCTAGTAGATGAATTTGAGGAAATTTGTCGACCAAGAGTTCTAGAGGTAGAATTAGTCAACGTGACTTACCGAATTTACGCAATTATGGGATGTTTCGCCCCAAGCGATGCTCATTTTTGTTTAATATTTGGGTCTTGGAATCATTTATATAATTTAGTGGTAGGTCATTATATAAATGCTAAAACTTGCTAAAGTTGTTTTTACAAGTAATTTTTAAAACAATGAATGTTAATTTTTCCTTTTTGTTGTAGCATTTTAATTCGCAATGGCAACTTCATCAACTCCATCGACTACTTCACTAGGCAAAGATTCATGGCTAAGGTCCGTAATGGACAAATGTATTTTAAAAGATGACGGTAGTAACTTTCTTGAATGGGAATCCAACATCAAAAGTGCCGCGTTGTCCGACAATGTGCTCACTTACTTGACCGATGCTCCTCCAATCGAGCCCGGTGCAAGAGCTTCATCGGCGGTGCGGACCGCCCATGATGACTATGTGAGGATGTTGAATGATATCAAGAATGTGTTGATATGGTCAATATCGCCAAAGCTCAAGCTATCATGCATTTCTTTAAATGCTTACGAGATATTCACTCGTATGATCACTATGTTTTCACAAACACCTAAAGTCCGTCAATACGATGCGGTGGCACGCTTCTTTGAAGCTAAGCTTGAGAGGGGCCAAAAGGTTGGTCCCCATGTACTAAAAATGGTCGAATATGTTGACATCCTAGAGCGTCTAGGGTGTAAGATTCCTAAAACTCTTGTGGTGGATCGTATCCTTCACTCACTCCCCACCAAGTTTGCCCACTTTAGGGTAAACTACAACATGAATGATATGGATAAGAGTTACCATGAAATTCATGCACTCCTCACCCAAGCGGAGAGGGATATGGAGGCTAGTGGGAGTGAAAAGGGAGATGTTTTAACCATGAAGTTAAAGAACATGTCTCTTGGAGTCAAGAAAGGAAAAGGGAAAGAAAAGTCCCAATTCAAGAAAACGTCAAAGAAAATTGACAAGGGAAAGGGGAAGGCCGCTGTGAATGGCAATACCAAGGTAAAAAGTGTCAAGCTCTCCGAGGCCGAATGTTTCCATTATAATGGGAAGGGGCATTATAGGAGGAGTTGTCCCAAATACTTGGAGGATCTCAAGGAAGGGCGTGTGACGCCTATTGGTATGATTTCCTCTCTCTATGTGATAGACGTTAATTATGCTTGTACTTCCACTTGGGTACTTGATACCGGATGTGGCTCTCACCTTTGTAACCATTTGCATGGTATAAGGGACGTGCAAGCACTAGCAAAAGGTGATGTGGATCTCCGCATGGGCAATGGAGGTAGAGTAGCCGCCGTTGCCGTAGGGACCTATGTGCTCACTTTAGCTAGTGGTTTAGAGTTCTATTTAAATAAGTGTTATTTTGTACCAACTTTAACTAAGAACATCATCTCCATTTCCGCGTTAGACGCGGAAGGCTTTTGTTTTATGATTAAGGACAAGTGTTGTACTTTTTCTTTAAATGATGTGGTTTATGGCAAGGCCATTTCAATTGGAGGCATTTATGTTTTAAATGATTTTAATGACGCTTATCATATGGAAACTAAAAAGCTCAAAAAGGGTGATCCAAACGAATCCTACCTTTGGCACTGTCGTTTAGGCCACATAAATGAAAGACGCATTAAGAGACTTGCTTCATCAAAAGTCCTCAAACCATTTGGTTTCGAATCTTATGGTACATGCGAGTCTTTCCTTTTAGGCAAGATGACTCGTGCACCTTTTGCGGGAAAAGGGACACGAGCTAGTGAGGTTTTGGCTCTCATACACACGGATGTGTGTGGACCATTAACCATCACCGCTAGAGGAGGTTTTCACTACTTCATTACTTTTACTGATGACTTAAGTAGATATGGGTATGTCTACTTAATGAAGAACAAGAGTGAAGCCTTTGACAGGTTCAAAGAGTTTCAAAAAGAAGTAGAGAACCAATTGGATAAAAAGATAAAGACTCTACGGTCCGACCGTGGTGGTGAGTATCTAAATATTGAATTTGATTCACACCTAAAAGATTGTGGTATAGTATCACAATGGACTCCTTCTGGCACACCGCAACTAAATGGTGTGGCCGAAAGGAGAAACCGAACTTTACTTGATATGGTTCGGTCAATGATGAGTCTAACTGAGCTTCCTAGTTCATTTTGGGGTTTTGCACTTTTGTCTGCAGTATTTTCACTAAATCGAAGCCCGACTAAAGTGGCCGATAAGACTCCATATGAGATATGGACATGGATAGTCCCTCATTTGTCATTCATGCGTATTTGGGGTTGCGAAGCGTACGTTAAGATCAAGTCTGACAATAAGCTTGTACCCAGGTCTGACAAATGTCTTTTTGTAGGATATCCCAGGGAAACACGTGGCTATTACTTCTACAATAAACAAGAGAACGAAGTGTTTGTGGCTCGTGATGCTGTCTTCCTAGAAAAGGAATTTATTTCTAGGACACAGAGTGGGAGAAAATTTGAACTTGAAGAAGTTCGAGAGCCACAAACCGAGAATGAGGTAGAGGAGAACGTGGAGGAAAGCATTCCCTCTTCCTCTGAAACGGTAATTATTCCTAGAAAGTCAAGTAGGATTTCTAATCCACCTGATCGCTACCTTGGTAACATCGAAGAGGATGGTGTTTTGTTACTTCTTGAAAGTAATGAACCCACAACCTACAAATCGGCCATGTCTAGTCCCGACTCCCCGCTTTGGCTAGAAGCCATTCGGTCTGAAATGGATTCCATGTACGAGAACCAAGTATGGGACTTGGTGGATTTACCTGAAGGAGTGAGACCTCTTCAGTGTAAATGGATATACAAAATTAAACTCGGCGTGGATAAACATGTGGATGTTTACAAAGCTAGATTGGTTGCAAAAGGTTTCACCCAAGTTCATGGTTTACACTATGACGAAACCTTCACTCCAGTCACTATGCTATGGTCCATTAGGATAATCTTAGCGGTTGCCGCATTTCATGATTATGAGATTTGGCAAATGGATGTCAAAACCTCCTTCTTGAAAGGGATTCCAGAAGAAGAGGTGTACATGATACAACCCAAAGGTTTTGTGGATACATCTAACCCTAAGAAGGTGTGTAAGCTCAAGAAGTCCATTTATGGTCTTAAGCAAGCATCTAGGAGTTGGAATCATCGCTTTGATCATGTCATTAAACAATACGGTTTCACTAAAAGTGTGGAAGAACCGTGTTTATACATAAAGTTTAGTGGGAGTAAGGTTGTATTCCTTGTCCTATATGTGGATGACATATTGCTCATTCAGAATGATATTCCATCACTCACTTCTGTTAAGGAGTGGCTCGGGAAACACTTCCAAATGAAGGACTTGGGAGAGGCGCAACGAATCTTAGGTATCCGGATCTATAGGGATAGGTCCAAGAGGATACTAGCATTGAGTCAAGAAGTTATATTGACAAAGTTCTTGACCGGTTCAATATGAAAGACTCCAAGAGAGGATTTCTACCTATGGGCCAAGGGATTACTTTGAGCAAGTCACAGTCTCCCTCTACCCCTAAGGAAATTGAACACATGAAGACCGTCCCTTATGCTTCCGTTGTTGGGTCTATCATGTATGCTATGATTTGCACTCGTCCCGACGTTGCGTATGCCTTGAGCATGACAAGTCGGTATCAAGCCAAGCCTGGTGAGAGTCGCTAGATAGCCGTAAAGAACATCCTTAAGTACTTGAGAAGAACTATGGATTCGTTCTTAGTGTTTGGAGGAGAAACTGAGTTGTGTGTAAGAGGTTACACGGACGCAAGTTTCCAAACCGATCGGGAGGACATGAAATCCCAATCCGGCTACGTGTTTATGCTAAATGGAGGAGCTGTTTGCTGGAAGAGCTTCAAGCAAAGTGTTACTGCAGATTCTACAACAGAGGCTGAGTACCTTGCAGCGTCTGAGGCTGCCAAGGAAGCTGTTTGGATTAGGCAATTTATGGAGGGGCTAGGAGTAGTCCATTCCGCCAAAGATCCTATCACTCTATATTGTGATAACAGTGGAGCTATTTTTCAAGCCAAAGAGCCTAAGTCTAGTAACAAATCTAGACACATTGAAAGGAAATACCATGTAATTAGAGATTATGTGGAAAGGAAGGAAATTGACATTTGTAAGGTTGGGACAGATGACAACATTGCTGATCCTTTAACCAAGCCTTTATCAAAGGCTAAGCATGATGGTCATGTCGTCTCTATGGGATTGAGACGAGTACCAGATTTTCTTTAGATTATGGATATATAATAATTGGATAGTGTATCTTTTGTTATATATATGATAATTATATTCATTGTTTTCGTATTCATTCATTTATGAATCTTTATTTAGTGTGACTAAATTTTAATACCTTGTTTATCTGAATAAGTTGTGGAGACAATGTTGAACACTATTCAAGTGAATAAGATGAACATTGTATTTTGTTCCTAGTCACTTAATGAGGTGACGTCTCGGAGTGACTAGATTGTAAGTCGATTGATGGTTGTTCAACACCATAAGGTCATATGTGATGACTGGTCGATTACATAGGCAGAGTGTGTGGCACTTTGCCGGACAGTGACCATTTAGAGAGTCCCTAAGTTCTATTATAGACGCCTGGTCATGGCGGGGATCTCTAAGATGTTCTAATGAGTCGATTCTTTTGACTGGAGACTATTATCTGAGCAGGTGCAGTTTTCGAGTGACTTTGGTTTTTGTCCTAGGTCGTGCCGTGAAAGGAGGCCAAAAGGGCATTTACTAGGTCATGGTGAGCTGTATTGTGCAATAGGATAGATAGGGCATACAGAAATTGTCCACCCACGTTGGGTAACTATATCTCAAGGCCACTCGAGGAGTTAATGACTACAAATGCGTGGCCACGCTCGGAAGTAATCTGTGAGAGATTTTTCCGGTCGTGTAGTCACACCCGATCGAGAAAACCACTCGCGATGTGTTCATGTGCAAGTGCGACCTGAAAGACACCTTGCATTGAGTGGGAGATTAAAACGGACAAGAGAATTGGTAGCGCACACCTTGTGTCGGACAAGTGGGAGATTGTTGGAGTTAGTGTCCTCCACAATAGTGCGTTAACATAATAAATCTCATTAATAGAATATCATCAGATATTTAATTATTTGATCCTCGTCAGTTGATTAACGTAAATCGATAACGGTTGGCTGACTAGAGTTTGACGTTATTGTCGTGAGACGGCGGTGATCAACTGACCCCTTTCGGTCACACCTAAAGGAACGAACCCCAATTGATAACTAATTAATTGTATGAGATACAATTTGTTTAGTCCCTTGATTTATAGACTAAGAGGTTAGTCGATTATTATTAGAGAGATTTCGAGTTGCGAACTCGAGGAGCGGCAGTTATTATTTAATTATGCGATAATTAAATATTAAGTTTTGGGAAACGGGTTTTAGTTAATTAACTGTTAATTTACTAAAATTGTACTAACTGATTAATGTGATTAATATTAGTACGTAAATAATATGTGTAGTGCTACACGTATATTTACAGAGTGTATTGGACGAATTAATTATGAAAGTATTTAAACATGATACGATGTTTAAAATGAAAATTACACGGATTTGTGCGACAAATATAAAAACCAACATGGACCCGTATATGGTCATGTGGACCGTGTAAAATAAGTGTAATGGATGATTACTCACATAATCATTTTACCTTATTTTGTATACTACCATAATATATATCTTATACTACATTTTGCATGTGATGTAAGATAAATTATAAGACAAAAAATTGTCAACTTGATCATGCATCCACACGCCACACTTCCCCCTTACACACTCCATATATTTGTTCATTTGTTCACTCTACCTCTCTTACACAATTCATTACATTTTGCATGTGAACAAACTTCTTCCATCTCTCTACAATAATTCTCTAGTATACATTAGTACTCTCTACAATAATTCTCTAGTATACATTATTACTAAGAAAAGTTAGTAATATTACTAGTATTATTATCAAGGGCACATATTAATAAGTTACTAGTTCATACTTGTTAATATTGTTGGGTAGTTCTTGGGTGCAACTTGGAGGAGACATTCTAGTTGAAGGTTTTTCAAGGAGGATCATCCACATCATTTTAGCTCAAGAACAAATTAGTAAGGAGAACTAATTTGTGCCCATTTTACCTTATATTCAATGTAAGGAAATTGTTTTTCCTTATACTTTCTTTTTATGCTTTCATATTAGCATGCATGTTACATAGATCACATAAACAACAATTTATGAGATAAATTTATTTTATTAGAGAGTCTAATATGGATCTGTGATCTTTCAAGTACTAGTGGCAACTCATATGCCCACTTTCCTCCTAACTCCTCCAACCTCCTCCTTAGATTTTCCATAGTTATTTTATTGATAGATTCAGCTTTCCCATTGGACTTTAGGGTCCTTAGCGTTGACTTTTTTATAAAGATATTCTACCTGGCACAGTATCCCTCCGCGTCGTTTGACACGAATTATGATCCGTTGTCACATATTATTTCTGATGGGATACCAAACCTGCACAGGATATTACGTTTGATAAAAGAAATGAGTTGCTTGTCTTTTACCTCAGTTAAGGCTTCTGCCTCTATCCACTTGGAAAAACAGTCTGTCATTACTAGCATTCACAGTTTGTTTCTTGGGGCCTTAGGCAGAGGGCCCACGATGTCCATTCCCCATGTCATGAATGGCCACGGGGAAATGATTGGGTGCAAAGGTTCTGATGGCTGGTGGATCATTGATGCCGACCGCTGGCAGGCGTCACATTTTCGAGCGTATTCTGCTGAGTCTGCCCTCATTGTAGGCCAGAAGTAGCCTTGTCTGAGGGCCTTGTTTGACAAACTCCTGGGTGCAAAGGTTTTGCTGGCTGGTGGAACATTGGCGCCGACCGCTAGCAGGCGTCACACTTTCGAGCGTATTCTGCTGAGTCTGCCCTCATTGTAGGCGAGAAGTAGCCTTGTCTGAGAGCTTTGTTTGACAGACTTCTGCCCCTGCATGGTTTCCACATTCACCACTATAGAGGGCATGCAATACGGTATGTGCTTCTTGCTTATCCAGGTACCGTAAGGAAGGTCCTGCCAGTGATTTTTGAAAAAGCACATTGTAAATCAGTGTGAATCTGGAGGCTTTCATTTTAAAACAACTTACCTCCTTTTTGTCATCTGGCAGCTTGCCATGCCTTAGCCAATCTAGGTAAGGCGTACGCCAGTCTGGATCAGCTGACCGGTCGCCTGTGCTTGATAGAACTGTTGCTCCATTTTCCACATCTTGCTGGTCTTCCAGCTCCCCTTTGTCTACTTCCTCTGCCTTTTGGATTGATGGCTCTAATACGTGCGCGAAGGGGATATTGCCAGGGCGTCAGCTTCCACATTCTCGATCTCTAGGAACCTGCTTGAGCTTGCAGTCTTTGAATTTCTGCTTTAGCTCATTTTCTACTTTCAAGTAGGCTATCATCTTTGAATCCCTAGCTACAAATTCATCATTTACATGGTTTACTATAAGCAAGGAATCACTGTATACCTATAGGTTTCTGATTCCCAAATCCAGAGCTAGCTGCATCCCTATTGTTTTAGCAGGATTTCTCACAAGGGTAAAGTCCTGCCAGGATGGAATTGCAGGGCAATCTAACTCAAAATAACTAAGCCTGACTAGTTCGATTGATGAATTAAAGAACAAATAATATAGTGAGACACAAAGATTTATACGTGGAAAAACCCTGGGAATAAGGGAAAAAACCACGGGCACCAAGCCAAGAGGGATTGTTATTATGTTTTGGAGTATCCTGACAGGGAATGTGCATGTCAAGCTAGGAATAGGGTATGATTGTTTAATAATAAAGCTATGGTAATTTATGATTACGGAATGAAAGTAAGTACGAGTGAGTAAGTAATCCTTTTCTTCTTTCTTCTTCTTGCTATTTATAGTGGCCTCATTCTCTTTGCAACGGTTCCTTCAAAGTTGTTTTAGACCTTCCTAGTAAATAGGCCTTGTGCCCTATTTACCCGGAAGTGGTTGGTTGACTTTGCCTGCCGTTATCTTTGCTTAGTAAATTGCTCCAAATTCTTCGTATACTATTCTTGAATAGGTCTTCCATGAATATAGGGACTGCTTTTCTAGGTTTTATTTGTGCTTTGGTCTTTGCCTGTCTTGATCTGGTAGTGTTTAGCATACGGCTAGTGAGATATCCTTTCAGGCCTGGCCTAATTGATGCCTGACGTGTCTTTCCATCCTGGCTGGCGTCTGTCTGGATGCCTTGTATTAGATTGCTTCTTTTCAGGCTTAGCTTGTTTGTTGCATGATTATCGTCTGATCGGGCAGGATAATTCTGGACCCAACAATTGCCCCTTATCTTCTTATTCCCAGTGGATCTGGCTAGGGATAAGGAGATAAAAATTCGGGCCATGCAAAAAGTATAAGAACTTTTACCGGAAAAGAGTTTGAATTCCTTTTAACTTCTATAACGGCTAGGGACCATAAATGAGGTAAGTTCATCAAACCCTAGGAGTGCCATGATTGGATTCATCCACTTGTGTTATCCGTTGGATTTTTGCGGCTATAAAATGCTCTGAACCGTTTGTTTGCTTCCACATTTTCATTCTTCAACTCTCTAAACTTTCGTTCTGTTCTCTCTAATTCCTTTGTGAAAATAAATCTTTCATTAAAAATCAACTTTATATTCCAATCATTCAAAAAAAAAATGGCTGGTGGAAGGAGAAGGGCTGCTACATCAAAGTCTGCTGCTGGGGCTGATCAGGCTCCGGTAGTGGTAGATGTTCCAGAAATTATTCCTGGGGATGAAGTTATGGATATTTCTGCCCCTGCAGAAATTATGTCTATTACGCATAAGGGTGTCACTTTTGCTCATGTAAAATCAGTCTGCTTCTTTTCCTGAGGCCAATCAATTGAAGCCTTATTTCGAGCATTACTTGAAAGGTAGGGATTTTCTCCCCTCTGGTGCTGAGGTCTGGGTCCCTGAAAGTGGTCCAGTTAGGGCCAATTGATGTAGTCCTCGCTGGTTCTTTATCTTCGAATGGGCGTTTAAGGGAGGTTACAGGCTTCCCTTTTCTCCGTTTATGGTTGAGGTTATCAGGGCCATCAAGGTTGCTCCTTTCTAACTTATACCGATGGTTTAGAAGATTGTTCAATCTGTTGAACACCTATGTGCCAAGCACAACTTGGTGATTACTCTTGAATATTTCAAGAATCTCTACCATTTGAAAAGTAATACCACTGGACGCTTCAATCTTCGAGTAAGGGCTAAGATGACTCATCTGATTACCAATTTTGATTCAGGCGATGATAAGGGTTGAGCCACAACCTACATGTTCATGAGGGCAAATTTTGTTGCCCCTGATCTAGATTATGTTAACTATCTGGCTGTAGAGGGTGGTGAGTTCTTTTTTTCCCTGCATTCAATTCAGGTTGTAGTAGTATGTAGATTAAATTTTATTGACATACTTACTTGTGTTGTGTTGCAGTGGCTGACTGGGCTTGTAATCCTGATGCTGAGGGGTCGGCTGACCGGATTGCAACTTTTATGGCCTTGCCGGATGAGGAGATCCACTAATGGAAAAAACCCCTATTGCGTCAGTTGTAGAAGGCCTTTTGCGTCGGTTTTGAACTGAAGTATATCAAGGGGTCGTATTTGCTTTGCGTCAGTTGTGGAACGAACGCAAAAAGTTCAACATTTGCGTCAGTTATGTTTTAAAAATTGACGCAAAAACCCAGCATTTGCGCCAGTTGTGTTTTAAAAACTGATGCAATAAATATGTACAATTGACGCAAATAGTTCAACATTTGCGTCAGTTCTTAAAGAACTGATGCATTTTCTTTATTTTATGCGTCATTTGTTATCATAACTGATACAATTGATATTTTGTTTTAGGGCCAATTCATTTTCTCATTTGCATCATTTCTTTCAAGAACCGACGCATTTTATTAATGCTTTTTTTTATATAAAAATTTGCTGCCGAAATTACATAAAGCTCATTGAGAATACCAAAACATAAAAACATTACATCTTATTCAATGATATCGTCGTTCAGTACGAAAAATAAATACCTAGATACTACTAAGAGAAGTCAGCGGTAAGTAGGGTCGATTTCACTACTTTCTGGTCCATTCCTGCAAATAGAACAAAACAAACCAAAGTAGCATATTCGGGGAATTTCGTAGCATAAAACTACGATAATAGCATACAAATACGTGCATAAAAAGGCCAAAAAGGACTATATAAAATGCACATATCAAATCTCCCCAAACCAAACGTTTACTCGTCCTCGAGTAAACTAAATGCAAACTAATGGAACGGAAAAGATAACTCAGAGCTAGCTACAAATGCCCACTTAAACCAATTTAATGCAAGCAAACTAACACTTATAGCAAACAGTCAAATGCAAACGAGTTGTAAGATGTTTATAAAATAGCTGACCTGTCGATCTTGCAAGACCTTTAATAATGGACTCTCACGGGTCACTCTTCTCTCATGAAGCAAAGGGTGAACATATGAATGTAAGAGAGAAAGAAAATAGTCGCTCACCTAAACTACGACCTACATAAACATGCATGCAACTAATATGATAGACAATTCTAACTACCGTATATACATTCCAACCACCAAGGTCCTGTCACAACCGAGGGCTTATAAAAATATGGCAAAGTGAGGCAATGGGTAAGAAAAGGCAAAACCTTTATTGGAATGTGGAGGTATAGGTGGCCAAGCTAGTACCTAAACAAAACCATATGACAACATCCGTTTCTCACTCAATTATTGAATTAAGCATGAGTTCCCTTCATTTGGCACAAAACTCACCAAACCAAACTGAAAATACTCCTCAATAAATGTAAATAAAGCATAGGAGCGAAACCATCAACAGTCCTTTTTTTTTTCTTTTCTTCTTTTCTTTTCTTTCATCACAACTTTTTCTTTTTTTTTTCTCTTTTTCTTTTTTACGTTTTTTTTCTTCTTCTTTTTTCGTCCTCTTTTTCTCATAAATTTCCAACTCCAGAATAATACAATACAAGCCAACTCGGCACAATGAAATATATATCACAAAACAATCTAAACTAGCTTAACAAGGCAGGCTAAATTTGGATGTAGTTAAGAATCAACGGGCAAATTTGGCTAATGTGGAGTTAAATGGGTAAAAATGAAAGAAAGGGAAATTGTAAGCACCTCCCTGCATATGACACCAACCACTAACCCGAATGTATGCAGGCAAAAAACAATTGAATTTCATATACGTGCAAATTGATGAACATGCTATGCAAGGAGTAACTACTCACAATCCTACATGAAACTGGTCACACATGACACCAGTTTATACGGCTCTAATTCCTTAGAAATTATAAGTAGCTTGCCAAAACTTTCAGATCAAGTCTATTCGTTCAGCTAAATTTTAACATAAACTCGTAGATATGCAAAAAGACAATGCTAAAAAGAATAATAGTTTATGCAAGGCTTAAGCAAAAAGACAAATTATAGTGCTATTTCATCATTGAAATCTACCGTTCCGACTCAACCTATATACAAAAATAAATGTGAATTTTTTGATTTTTTTGAAATTTTTTTAATTTTTATGAGATTTTGAATTTTATAAAAAAAAAAATAAGCAACAATGCATACAGAAAAAAAAACCTGATAACAGAAATGCAATAAAAACGTAAATGCAGACACAGATATGGATGCATAACCTCCCCAAACCAAATCGTACAATGCCCTCATTGTACCAAAACATGGAAAGGAAATGCAAACTGAAAGAGGAAGAGTGTAGATGCGGAAAGCTTACAAGATTGCGCGAATATGGGACCTTCCCAAACCAGCCAGCAACGTGGGAGGTCGCTAATAGATGCCAAATACCGTCGCAAGAAGCTAATCGAAGCAAAAGGCATCTAAAGGCACTCGATCAAGAGAGAATTATACTCGATCGAATGAACTGGGCATACTAAACTACTCGATCAAAGAAGAATAGTGGTCGATCGAGTTGTTTCTCTCTTTACAGATACTCGATCGAGTAGCATAAATGCTCGATCGAGTAGAATCAGCAGGAAACGGGTTCGATTGAGTATATAAAGTACTCGATCGAGCCATCCACAATAGACTCCTGCAAAGACGCAATAAACAACCACAGATACGACCAAAACCAAGCCTAAATTGTTCAGAGTCTATGGTTCATAAACTAATTATTACACACACAACTGAAATGTTTTGAAAAACAGCTAAAAATTAAAACTCCAGGTTGCCTCCCGGACAGCACTAGTTTCAGACAGTTCCCAACTCGACTTTCTTTTCTTCAATAGCTGCTCCAGTTAGTCGCGATCAAAGTAACTCAAAGCTCTTAGCATTAGATCATAAATCTGCGCATGTGCTACACAAGAGCATAAGTAGCACCAAAATAAAGAGGGAGCATATAAAAACAATCTAAAGTATCGTTCGAGCCTAACAAATTTACGATGACAAATACGGTGAAATATTATTAACTTATTTATCCAACTGGGAGGGGGTGAAGTATTGAAATACAAAGCATAGGTCATATGAGGTAGTGGACTTTTTTACCAATAACAAAATAATTATCATTAATTACCTCAGGTTGATTGCTCCTAACGTCAGAATCAATGACAAAAGAGTATATTATTCCGTGCTAGGAACAATTACTGACTCAGTTGTCTTCTCATTCCCCTCCTTTGAGGGTTCTGTCCCATATATCGCAGCCTCTAAAGCATCCAACTCGGCTTTGAAAAGGGAGGATTCACCGTAACCATTGTCTTCATCACAATCGTCATCCAAAACGAACCAAGATGAAATTTCATTGCTCTCCATGGCTAAGATCAAAGGTACTTGTTTTGTGTGGATTTTGCGCAAGGCGAAATCAAGTCAGGGTAGAGTTATGCAAGGTTAACTAGCTCTAAATGGTCTATTAGTTAGGTCATCAGGGTCAAATGTAAAGCTGTAAATATAGACAAAGAATTTTGTACGTGGAAAACCCTAGAATGGGAAAAAACCACGGGCACCAAGCCAGGAGAGGATTTCACTATGTAATTTGGGAAATTAATTATATGACAATAACAATGCTTATATTTCTCTATGTATTGCGTATGTAAGTGTATGCTTCTTCTTGTGTAAGAAAGAGATGAGTCCAATGTCTTCAAAGTGCTCCTTATATAAGCTCCAATCTTGAACGGCTGCTTGATATGGTATTGAATGCGAATTATTCTCCATTATTGCCTGTAATAATGGCTAAATATTCCTCCCTTTATTACTGCATTTACTGCGAGATCTTCTCATTCAATGCTGCGTATATAATCCTTTTATAATACGCGTTTATGGTCTAATATCGGCTTGATATTTTGACCGTTGTCCTCTCCATAGCCTAGCGCCTATCTTCATGTGCCCTGATAGCCTGACATCCTGACAGCCTGTCAGTCAGGTTTAGATGAGATACTGATCAGGAAGGTCTGCGGATTTCCAGGCCTAACAATTGCCCCTTATCTCCTTATTTTCAGTGTGTCAGGTCGAAAAAATGAGGAGATAACTTTATTTTTAGGAAGATTACCCAACGGTTAAGTTATGCTTATTCAGTTTCCTATAACGGCTATTTTACTGCAGTTTATGACGTGTGTAAGATTTACTGCAACTTCCTTAATGATTATCCACTTCCTTTGCGGTTGAAACCCTAATCTTCTCCACTATAAATACCTGCGTGGTTCATTAAGTTGAACTCACCAAAGCAATTCTTCTTATTTCTCTCTTAATAATCTTTCTCTTAAGTTATCTTAATTCCCAACTTCTTCAATCTTTGATCAATTCTTCATAATCTTTCAAATAATGGCTGCAAATAAGAAATATACCAGGGCAGCAGGTCCTGCAACCCCTCGTCCTCAGAATCCTGAGGAAACTTCTTCTGAAAATCTGCCTACTTCTTCTAATGCTCCACCTTCCACGATCAGTAAGCCGAGTGATTCTCCATTGGAGATGATCTCAATATTCCATGGTGATTTTCAATTCAAGCCTATGAAGGCTTTAAATGAGGATCAGTCTGTTGCAAATTGTTTGAAGCCTGAGTTTGAGAAGATTTTGAAGGATAAGGGGATCATCCCTGCTGATGTTGAAGTCTGGATCCCTGAGAATTCTCCTATTAGGGCCGACTGGGCTTGTCCTGGTTGGTTCTGTATCCATAACTGGGCTTTCGGGGCAGGTTGTAAGCTTCCTTTTTCTCCTCTTATGGTTGAGGTTATTAAGGATATCGGTGTTCCATCTTATTAGTTGATGCCTATAGTATGGAAGGTTGTGTGTTCCATTCAGAATCTCTGTAAAAAACACAATATTTCTTTTTCTATTGACGATTTGAAGGCTTGTTATGCCGTTAAAACAAATAGTCCTGGCCGTATAAGTTTTAAGGTCAGGGCTTCTACTACTTCTCTTTTGAAAGCAACCTGGACACAGACGGCCATGATAAAGGTGGGCTTTGGGTACATGTTTGTCGGGACCAATTCTGTGGGTCCCGACTTGGCGTATTTAAATCATGAGACTTGCGTTCTTTGGTGAGTCTTTTGGTTTCTCTCTTTGCCCGCATGTTTTACTTGTTAGTGAAAAATAAAATGAAATTTATAACAAGTCATACCTCTTATGTGTGCGATTGATGATTGGGTTTCAAACCGAGTATCCCACTCCCAATATTTCTGCTTTCCTTGCTATTCCTCCTTTGGAGAGGTCTTGGCCTCTCTGTTGTGGGGTTGGTCACCTTCCTCGCTGCTTGAAGGCTGACGGTTCTGCCAAGCCGGCTAAACCTTTTGGGGCTGTTAGTGCTACTATCTCAGGCAGTAAGTCTATCTTAGTCTTTCTCTTCTTTTTACTTTGGCTTCCTGATAATTTTTGGTTTATATTGCTAATATAGTATTTCATGTTGTAGTCACCAGGTCATCTACTTGCCTTGCTAGGTTTGGTATGGATGACCTCTCAGCCAGGCTGGCTAAGATCAAGGAGGAAGGTTCCCAGGAAAGCGGGGATCTTGAGCTGTTATTGATTTGCTCGAACAGCCATCGATCTTCGCCAAGGTCACTCTTGTACTGCTTGCCCTCTTTGAAATAAGTTCGGCGACCCAAAAAAAAGGAAAATTGAAGATGTTGACATTTACGCCCTTTGGATCGGGAAGTGAGAGCCGGGGTGGACAATATGGAGGTGCTAGGGTGAAGATCGGGGATTACGCTGCTTCTAAATCGATGTCATGCTCACCCTTGACCTGTTGAGACTGCTACTCGGCGTTGTTTCGGTGGATCATTCATCGGACCTCTTGGCAGTGCTTCATTTGCTTGTAAGGGAGGTAGGTCGAACAATTTTTATGTGTGTTTTGTTTGAGCAATTTTTATTATTGGGGTATATTACTTATACTTTTCTCTCTGTTTTTGGTCGGAGTCTTTGCGACTGTCTCCATAATGCCTATCAGGCTACTTCTTTGGTAGCCAGGATTGATCTGATGAGATCAGATTATGATAGGCTGAAGTCTGAGCTGGATTTTGCACAAGCTGACCTGGCTGCTAAAGCTGCTGACTTAGTGAGGGTGCAGGCTGAGAGAGATGTTACTAAGACTGAGGCAGTTTCGAGTAAGCGGCTGTTGCAGGAGGCCTTGGATAGAAATGAGGAGCTCACCCAAGAGAGGGATGACTTGGAGTTCAAGCTAGATGATGCTTCCCTTTACTTCTATATCAAGGGAAGGGCTGCTGCTATGTCAGAGCATGTTGAGGCCAGGGCGAAGTGGAACCCTGAAGTTGAGATGGCTTTTGCTGCTTCAAAGTATCCTGACCTTCATAATATGGAAAATGAACAGGAGGCCGACTCTCCAGGGGAGCAGGATATTGATGCTGATCCGGCTAAGAGTAGGGAGCATGATGTTGATGCTGGTACTGTTTCTCAGGAGAAGCAGTAATTTATTTTTTCAGTTGGTATTTTGGCCCATCCAGGGGGGATGACCCTGGACAAATAATATTTTATTTTCTTTTCCTGTCTTGGGTCAGGGAGACTATCCCTGGCCTTTATGAATATTTTGGCGCCTTTGCCCCAGGAGGTAAGGGTTTTTATTAATATAGGCATGGTGGCCTTCTTTTGGCTGATTTTGCTTTTGACTTTGCTTGGTTTGTGAGTTTCATCCTGCTGGGCCTGTCAAACATTTTGTTTTCAATAACCTGCACATCATTTTCATTTTATTTTGTTATTCATGAGTAATTCAACCAAGTATAGTTTTTTGCTATAATGGTTGAAGGGGTGGGAAAACCGGCTTGTCAGGAGGGCTTATGACCCTTGCCTAGCTGGAGGGCTTGGTATTCGGCCTGTCAAGAGGGCATTTTAGACTAAGTGTTTGGGAGAGAACACCCTTACACCTATCTTGCTGCGTCCAGCCGGTTGTAATCCGTGGCAGTAAACCTAGTCAGGTCAGGCAATTATTTCATGCCTTTTTGGTCTTGACATTCTACTGTATCTGGTGGTGGTTACCAACTCGTCAGGCACAGTCAAGTGCAGAATTTTTGTTTCGGAAATATATAGTAGAGTAGCCCTCAATCCTGAATATTTATGCATATAATCTTTTATCATGTATAATTGTTCAGGATTCAAGAAGTAAATGAATAGGTTAGTTGAACAGATATAAATTACAGACAAGGCATGTAAAACATGTACTTCATCAAGTAGCACGTCAGGTTGAGTAGTGATTGAATTTATACCTGATTGTAGCATGATCTGATCTTTATATATGGAATAATTTTAAATGAGTTACATTCTAGGATCTCGAGATCATTTCCCCTTCTAGCGTTTGGAGCCTGTATGCTCCTTGTCCAACAATTGAATCGATTAAGTAAGGGCCTTCCCATGTGGGAGCCAGTTTGCCTGCTGATTTTTCTTTTTTATTTGGAAATAGCTTGCGTAGGACAAGGTATCCTTCTTTAAAGACTCTGATCCTGACGTTTTTATTGTAAGTCTTGGCGACTGGTTGTTGATATGATGCCATCCTGATTTTGGCAGCGTCTCTTAATTCTTCTGTTAGGACCAGGTTATCTTGCATTAGGTCTTTGTTTGTTTCAACATTGTTCAGGCTGTACCTTGATGTTGGCACTTGTACTGGGGAATGACGGCTTCACAGACCCATACACCAGGGAGTAAGGTGTCCGGCCCTGTTGTAGTTTTGGAGTTGTTCTGTACGCCCATAGTACTAATGGAAGTTCTTGACCCATCCGCCTCGTCTTCTTTTCGACTTCTTTTTAGGCGACTTATGACTACCTTATTGCTTGATTCAGCCTGGCCATTAGCTTTTGGATATCCAGGGGTTGATGTTACCAGGTTGATATTCCATTCTTGGCAAAATGCTTGGGTCCTTTTCCCCACAAATTGAGTTCCATTATCACATACTATTTCTGATGGGACTCCGTATCTGCAAATGATGTTTGTCCTGATGAAGGATATTACTTCCTTTTCTGTTACTTGCCTGAAAGAGTCAGCCTCAATCCATTTGGAGAAGTAATCAGTCATAGCCAAGATGAATACTTTTTGTCCTGGAGCTACGGACAGTTTTCCCACAATATTCATGCCCCACTTTATGAATGGCCAAGGCGCGGAGATCGAATGGAGGAGTTCAGATGGCTGGTGTATGATTGGTGCATGAATTTGGCAGGCTTCGCATTTTAAAGAGTATTTCAGGTAGTCAGCCCTCAGTGTAGGCCAGTAGTAGCTTGTCCTGAGAACTTTGCTTGCCAGGCTCTTTCCTCCTTTGTGGTTGCCACAGCGTCCATCATGTATTTATTGAAGTACTAGTTTGGCTTCGTCAGGCTCCAAGCATCTCAGGTAGGGTCCAGCCTGCGATCTCTTGAATAGAGTGTTATTGATGATAGCATAAGTTGAAGCTCTAATTTTAAAAGCCCTTGACTCATGTCTGCCCTGAGGCAGTATTCCTCAGAGAAACCAATCATAATAGGGTTTAGTCCAAGAGTTATTGTCCTGATTGACAAGACTGACTTGTTCAGGTATGCTGATGGCTGGCTCTAATAAGTGCACAATTGATATTTTGTCGAAAACAGTGGGGGTAAAATTCGAACCTAGGCTGGCCTGAGCATCAGCCTGTGTGTTCAGGTCTCTTGATATTTGATCTATGTCAAATAAAGCAAATTTAGCGGTAAGGTTTTTTGCATATTCTAAATACGAAATCAGTTTTGCATCCTTAGCTATATAAATTCCCTTTATTTGATTAGCAATTAGGAGTGAATCAGTTTTTACCTTTAGGTTTTGAACACCGAGGTCTAGACATACCTTTAAGCTTGCTAAGTTGTTCGTAGCTTTGAAGTCACAGCTTACAGCCTGTGCTATCATATCTCCCTGGGGCGATTTAAGTACTAGTCCTAACCCTGTTCCTCTAGCGTTGGATGCCCCATCTATGAATAGGGTCCATTCTTGGTCTGGGGTTTTATTTTCTAGTTGGTTGACCTCTTTTATCAGGTCTGGTTCCAGGTTAGGGCTAAAGTCAGCCACAAAGTCTGTTAGGGCCTGCGATTTGATAGCTGCCCTGGGTTCAAAGGAGATGTCGTATGTGCTAATCTGTACTGACCATTTGGCCATCCTGCCTGAAAGTTCAGGCTTATGTAAGAAAGATTTTATAGGTAAATTGGTCCTGACTATAATGGGGTGACTTTCAAAATAAGGTCACAATTTAGTACATGACGTTATTAAAGCTAAGACATATTTTTCGAGTAGTCCATACCTCAACTCAGCATCTAGCAGGCTTTTAGTTACATAGTAGACTGAATGTTGCTGACCGTCCTGTTCTTTCACTAGGATCACACGATAACGTGTCGATGTGAGATAGGTATCTTCGACAAAGGCTCTCCCTTCTCTGGCTTAGCTAGTAAGGGTGGAGATGATAAGTAGGATTTTAGATCCTGAAAAGCTGTCTCATGTTCATCCGTCCATTGGAACTGTTTGTTCTTCCTGAGGAGGTTATAGAATGTTTTGCATCTCTCGGAGGATCTTGATATGAAACGGTTGAGGCAGCTACCCGTCTGTCAATTTCTCGGATATCCTGAGACTTGGGTGACTGTAGTTCCAGGATAGCCTTTATCTGTTCAGGTCTGGCTTCTATGCCTCTTTTTGTGACCATATATCCAAGGAATTTGCCTGCTGAGACTCCAAAGTGACATTTTGCAGGGTTTAGCTTTATATTGTATTTTTCCAATATCTCAAATGCTATTTCTAGATGTTTCACATGATCTTCTGCATTTTTGGATTTCACCACCATGTCGTCTATGTATACTTCCATGATGTCACCTATTTAGTCTTTAAACATCATGTTGACCGGTATTTGTACGTTGCCCCCGCATTCTTCAGGCCGAAAGGCATGGCAGTGTAACAAAGATATGTCTCGCCTGTAATGAATGCAAGATTACTCTCCTGGTCGCCAGGTGCATCTTTATTTGATTGAATCCACTGGAAGCATCCATGAATGTCAGCATCTCGTGGCCTGCTGTGGCGTCTACCATGGCATCAATATGAGACAGGGGGAATGGATCTTTAGGACAGACTTTGTTCAGGTCAGTGTAGTCTACACAAGCTCTCCACTTTCCATTATTTTTCTACACAACAACTACGTTAGCCAACCACTCAGGGTACATTACTTCCCTGATCATCCCCATATCCAAGAGTTTTTCTACTTCTTCGTTAATAATGGTATTTCTTTCACCAAATTTCCCCTTTCCGATGTACGGGCTTAAAAGATGGGTCAACATTGAGTTTATGTGTAATTATATCAACGCTAATTCCAGTCATATCAAAATGTGACCAAGCAAACCAAGATGATTTATTTTTAAGGAACTTGACCGATTCGGGCCGACACTATCCTGGTGCGTCGATCCTATTAAAACATACCGTCGGGGTGCTCGGGGTCTAGGATTACCCGATCTGTTTCCATTTTGGGCGGTGCCACATAGGTACTCGACGGTGCGTAATTGCTATGCCAGGGACTTACCTGCCTTGGAAGGCTTCAAGGCTGCTGTGTAGCATTCCTGGGCTATCTTGTGATCCCCTTTGATTGTGGCTATGCCCCAGTCTGTTGGTATCTTGATACACTGGTGATAGGTTCACGGTACGGCCTTGACATTATGAATCCAGGGCCTGCCCAAGATAGCGTTGTAGGATGACAAGCAGTCAAGGACTCCAAATTTCTCATAAGATGAGACTCCTTCCACGTAGGTTGGGAGGTGGATTTCTCCTAGGGTGCTCCTGGTTTCGCCACTGAATCCCACTAGGACGCTGGATTTCTTGATGATTTGGTCCTCGTTGATCTTCATGGCTTTCAGTACGTCAAGCATGATCAGGTTCACTGAGCTACCTCCGTCTACCAGGATCCTTCTTACTGTTGATGTTCCAATCTGCATAGAAATTACCAGGGCATCATGATGAACATCAGGGATGCCCACCAGGTCACAATCATTGAAAGTGACTGTTGGGATATGATCCGTCTTGCAGGGTGATACGGTCCTTGGTGTCCTGGCTATCTTCTTTGCCGCTGAACTTGTCAGGCCACAAATTTCTAATCCACCGGATATGAACTTTACTTCATAGATTAGTGGTGGTGGAGGGAGACTACGATCCTGCTTATGCTCGTGATTCTCTTTATCCTGGTTTGCGTTCCTGCCTTTTATCTTGATCAGGTCCTTCAAGTATCCATATTTTAGCAGGTAGGCCACTTCCTTCCTCAGGTGTGTCCAATATCCATGTGAAATTCGCACCATTTAGAATTGTCTCTTCTGGGATTTGGATTTTCTGAGTTCCTGGGCCATCTGACAGCTGATCCCATGTTGTCAAGTCTCTGGATTAATCCTGCAATATCAACACTGAAGTTATGTTCGGAAATAGGTGGAAAAAATTTAACCTTACCTTGATACTCATGAGCCAGGTTAACTTTTGACTGATCTGGCCTGGAATATAGAGTAGGTCTATAGTTGTTTCCTTTGTTGCTCTTCCTACTGCTCATTTCATGATCCTTTGGTCTACTGGGTGATCCAATTTTATAGCTTTTATCTTCTTCTAGCCTGATGAAAGCAAGAGTCTTGGCCTGAACATCTTCGAAGGTGTGGCAGGGATACTTAGTGAGCTCGCTGTATAAGTCACTATATGGTAGTAACCCCTGTCTGAATGCCTCCACTGCTGTTCCAATGTCACACCTAGGTATGGATACTTTCTCTTTGTTGAATCTTGCCACAAATGTCCTGAGAGTTTCATCAGGCTTCTGTGTAACTCGGTAAAGCTCACTGGATCGTTTCTCAAACTCCCTGCTACTTGCGAATTGCTGGTTGAAACTGTTGATCAGGTTGGCAAAGGAATGGATGCTCCCAGTTGACAGGTTGATGTACCATTGCAGAGCAGGGCCAATCAAGGTCGTTCCAAATCCCTTGCACATGCAAACTTGTCTAAACTCGTTGGGAATAGATGCAGCCAACATCTTGTGCTTGTAAAGAGCCACGTGATTTTGTGGATCCGTGGTTCCATTATAGACCCTCATGGATAAAATTGTGAACTTTTTTGGTAGGTCTACTTTTGCTATTTCGTCTATGAAAGGCGAATCAGCATAGCGGTCAGGGGCAGCTTCTTCCATGCTGGCAGGTACTACAGTTATCTTATCGAATTTTTCGTTGAGTTTCTTGATCTCCTGAACCACTGCAATCATGATGGCTGCTGCAGATTCATCAGGTTTGTCTTTAGCATCTTTTGGTTCATCATCACCATCAACATTAATGGATTTAGGAATACTTGGGCTCTTAAAACTGGAAAAATCAATATTTTTAATGATTGATGCAAATGGGGTTCCTGGTTGGAATCTAGAGCCTCCCCCTTGAGTTTTTTCTAATTTTTGCTTTAGAGCTGACTCAGATTCTTTTAATTGCAGGATTTCTGCCTCAGTTTGGGCAACTTTTTCTTTCAGGCTTTTCAACTCAGCGATTTGTTGGAGAGTTGCATTCAATTGTTCTTCAACGGTGGGTTGGGCCATTGTTGTAGGATTTTTGAATTTTTGTAGGATAAGAAAAAAGTATTTAAAGAGCTAGATGTCCCACGGTGGGCGCCAATTGTTTTGTGTGGATTTTGCGCAAGGCGAAATCAGGTCAGGGTAGAGTTATGCAAGGTTAACTAGCTCTAAATGGTCTATTAGTCAGGTCGTCAGGGTCAAATGTAAAGCTGCAAATATAATAACAATAACAATAATGAGACAAAGAATTTTGTATGTGGAAAACCCTTGAATGGGAAAAAACCACGGGCACCAAGCCAGGAGAGGATTTCACTATGTAATTTGGGAGAATAATTGTATGACAATAACAATGCTTATATTTCTCTATGTATTGCGTATGTAAGTGTATGCTTCTTCTTGTGTAAGAACGAGATGAGTCCAATGTCTTCAAAGTGTTCCTTATATAAGCTCCAATCTTGAACGGCTGCTTGATATGGTATTGAATGCGGATTATTCTCCATTATTGCCTGTAATAATGGCTAAATATTCCTCCCTTAATTACTGCATTTACTGCGAGATCTTCTCATTCAATGCTGCGTATATAATCCTTTTATAATACGTATTTATGGTCTAATATCATCCTGATATTTTAACCGTTGTCCTCTCCATGGCCTGGCGCCTATCTTCGTGTGCCCTGATAGCCTGACATCCTAACAGCCTGGCAGTCAGGTTTAGATGAGATACTAATCAGGAAGGTCTGCGGATTTCCAGGCCTAACAGTACTCAAGCCTTCCCTTTGACAATCTTTTACCTAGAATTGTCTAGGTAGGACCTGTAGGACCTATCAAAACAACACTAGAGAAAAAAGATGAGAACTGTCTTAAGGAATTAATCCCTTGAGGCTAAAGACAATCAAAAATAAACAAGCAAATAAAATAGTTGCCTCCCCGGCAACGGCGTTAAAATTTGATACCGTCGTTCAGTACCAAAAATAAATACCTAGATACTACTAACAGAAGTCAGCGGTAAGTAGGGTCGATTTCACTACTTTCTGGTCCATTCCTGCAAATAGAACAAAACAAACGAAAGTAGCATATTCGGGGCATTTCGTAGCATAAAACTACGATAATAGCATAGAAATACGTGCATAAAAAGGCCAAAAAGGACTATATAAAATGCACGTATCAGTCAACCCAACAACGTTCAAAAAACAATTCAAAGTATGAAAAATACGACAAACGTCTTAGTTACTAAGCTAATCTATACTAAATGTTCTATAAACATCTAGTTAACTTACATAAAAATATATTACCTGTGTCTAGATTATAAATGACTGAGCAATAAAGCTTACTTAAGATACACATATGCCATTCCTTTGATAAAATAAAGCTAACTAAGATTAACAGCAGCTCAAACAACCACCAGGTATAACACTCACTTTCGCAAGCTCCATCTGAACTCTAATGTGTGTTTCATGTCCTTTTTTATTTCTTATAGCATGATTTCAGGTTCTCAAATCTATGAATAAGCAAACCTGTAACCATTCCTCTGATAATGTGGTGTAGCAAAACATGCCATAATCACATACCTTCTACAAAGATGCCTCCCCCTAAGCCTAATCAACACCATTTTTTAAAGCACCCACAATTATAAATACTGTTAAGGAAATGATAAGATTGCATTGACCTTAATAGATGTCAAATTATTCACATAAATTTACAAGGTAAACTAGTACTCCATATTTCCTCTTCCCTGCTAAAACTGAATCCATTTAGAGTAGTAAAAGTGAAAATTATGCCCATAATAATGTTGAGGTCAATAGTCTAAGGCAAAAACTCAAGTAAGAAATTTCAAGGATAGGACCTATTGAATATTTGAAGGGTTTGGAGGGGAGAACTAAAAGTTCCTAAGTTGAAAACAAGTTCATCCATAAGTTGAAAACAAAGTACATAGGTTGTGACCAGCTATAGTATCTGGTGCTCAAATTAAACTAGCCAAAGCTATACCCATAAGTAGAGGCTTGAATTTCCTAGATAAATAAACTTTTAATGCGACTGTTACTGTTCAATTTAACTCAAACAAATTGCATCTACCAGATCAGATGCACATCACCAACTGAAGTTGTCCTTCAAATCTTTGTACTCAACAATAAAGGGATGCAAGATCCTTAGAATCAGCTCAATCTACCATTGTTGGTGTTTTGCAATCATATGTCACATACTCTAAGCAAATAGTCAAATAAACAACATTACCTAAACCTGAAGGATGCCAAACTTCCATCTTGAGTGCATACCAAGAGAACTGGAACTATTGCAAGCAAAGAGAAACAATCAGGGAGAAACAATGCTCAATTACTCGATTAATCAAGAACACAGGAAAAATTAATTTATACAAAATGTAAGGCTAAAGCATAAGTAGGTTTTAGTGAGTTGGTAACTGCTTTAAAGTGGAAAATGCAACTACTTTAACACACACAACCCCTACAAACAGAATTAAACCCATAATCTTCTTTTGAGTTTATGAACTATTTGACTAATTGGCTGTAACCGTGAAATTAAAATCTCATATAGAGAAATTGATTAGTTAAAACTCACCTTCTAAAGCTTTTATTGGTCCACTCTATTATTCTTTTATCTCCAAAAAAGGCCCACTTCAAGCTGGCCTAAAAGAAAGTTGTAAAACCCATTCTAACTTGGAAGTATAGCAAAATAGTTCATTAAACTGTGATTCTTATACCATGAAAATATCAGTAAATCCCTGCAATTTGATGTATGATTTGTATCATGGGCATTTTATCCACACAGAAGTAGGAATGTGTATAATTGTCTCCCATATCGAGGCATAGGTAAGATCCTTTAAGGCACTTCACTAATATTTCTGTGTTTCCTATAAGGTTACATCTTCCTCCATGTATCGGACTTTCTCGTCAAAGAAATAATTTCTAGGTAACTGTTTTGGTAAAAAATTTACCGGTTAGTTGTTTAGATTGGTGAGTCAAAGTGATCTTCTATAACTATGAACGAGTCAAGAGACCACGATGTAAACTAAAGTAAAAGACAACAAAAGAAAGATCAACGCATGGAGTTTTTGGTGACGCGGAAAACCCGGTGTGGGAACAACCGCGAGGGGAGTTGGAATCCCACCAATATTAGCAATATAATCAGAATATTTTAGCAAGTAAGGAAGCTACAATGGTATTTTTTCTAGTAATTGACGGGAATAATTCTTACGATGAAGATGATGTAGTCTTGTTGTTGTGTGTTGCCTTGGAATGAGATGTCTCTTGACTGAATTTGCTCTTCCTTTTATAATTGTTCTTTTTCGGGTTCAGCTCCAGCAGGCTCCTCCGAATTTATTTCCTAGATTCCAGGGGCAGTTACCTAATTTTTAGGAGTCAAATATGCTGACCATTAACTCCTTTGACTATTGCTTTTACTCACATTATGTGTGTTATAAATCTCTTCTTAAATGCTTCAATAAATGCTCAACTAAATGCCTCATTAGCCGTTATTTGACCAAATCCTCCATTAAACCCATATTATTCTCTCCAATCCCTATTTTTATGCTAGCCGTTATTGACTAGTTCCCCAATTTTCCCCTCCTTTTAATGCTAATCTTTACTCCTCTCATATAGATGCTTCCTCTAGGGTTTCACTTTCTTAGGCTCTTCCGGAATGAGGCTCCTCCAGGATTAGGCTCCTCCAGAAGCAGGATCCTCCAGAGTCAGGATCCTCCAAAATAAGGTTCTTCCGGAATCAAGCTCCTCCAGAATCAGGCTCCTCTAGAGTCGGGATCCTTCAGAATCAGGCTCCTCTAGAGTCGGGATCCTCTAGAATGAGGCTCTTCCAGAATCAAGCTCGCTATTCCAGAATCAAACTCCTCTAGAATCAGGATCCTCCGGAATGAGGCTCTTCCAGAATCAAGCTCGCTCTTCCAGAATCAGGCTCCTTTAGAATATGTTTCCCGATTTCTAGGTCCAATCCCCAAAAAGTAGGAAGTAGGCGAGTTGACCCTTAACCTATTTGACTGCACTTGTTTTAATATCCCATTTATGCTTTTCTCCTTTTACGGCCCGGATTCATCCCCGACATTGACTCTCTCAAGTCTTGATTGTCCACTCGTTGCTTGCAACGTGCAATGATATGAAAATGTGAATTTTGCCCATAACAATTGCCCCCAATTTTCCTCCTCGGCCTCAAGATGAGGAGGGAAATTAGTCTTTCAGGTTCTGGATGTGGTCGTCATTCTGCTAGAACAAATACCTGCCTGCTGGATACACCGAGCCTAGTTCTGAACCCCTTCTCTGTACCCAGACTTGTACTCGAGATTTTTACTCCAGGCCCCTAGTAGTATATTCTGCTCGCTCTTGCTGGACCATAGTATATGGCTCTGAGACACTGATTTCTGGGTTTTTTTTGGGCTGGTTTGGAAGTAAGGCTATATAGGTGGTACCCAGGCGGAGCGCTGCTGGTAGATTCTCATTGGAGTGAGGTTGACATATAGGCAAAGCTGCCTCCTCCAGGATCTTCTTCCAGACTCTCTACAGTTCTCCTACTCTGGAAGTAGCAGCAAGTAGATGCTTTGCAGATATCGACATATGGATTCCAACCAGTGGATGCTGATGGATGTTGGGTTCTGCTCATGAAAGCTTATGGATGTTGGCCGAGCTAGTAGATACTGAAGGATGCTGATGGAAGCTGATGGACGTTGGGTCCTGCTCATGAAAGCTTATGGATGTTGGGTCGAGCTAGTAGATGCTGAAGGATGCTGATAGATGCTGGGTCTTGATGGAGATTGCTGGGTCCAGCGGATGGAACCGGTGGATGCAGGGTCCAGCCTCCTCCTGACTTTACCGTTCTATCTCTGAGTGTCAGGGGTAATTCTAGTGGTGAGAACCTCGAGCAAAACTTGCTCCTGCAATTATTATGCAGCTGGTACCTGAAAAATGTCAGTGATGCAACAAAGGTGTATGCGATGATATAATAACGTATGATCCACTCTATATAGTGACTAGACACGTTGTGACCTTTATATGCTGTGAATGCAACGTCTATCAATATATCGTGAGAATGGTCAGGTTTGAGCATGTGTTATAATGTCGCGAGTGTTCTATCTTTTGTTTTGTATTCTGCCGTTTCTGGCGTACTTTTGTTTTGTATTCTGCCGTTTTCTAGCGTACTTTTGTTTTATCGTGCGTGCACCTTTTTTCGTTGTTTTGTCGCCGGCCTTCGTTGATTGGAGGTTCTAGGCATCAATTGCCTCCTCTATTCATAGGGGCCCCGATTGCGTGGGTGTTGAGTACTACAGGAGCCTCGTTCGCCCGATCTATGGGTACTCAGCCATAGGCCACGCTTCACTTTATAGACATACAAATTCCATCAGATTAGTTTTTGCAAGCTCCTTTCTCCAAAACACTTGATTTTAGAAATGCCTTAAAAGTAGGTCTTGAGAATGTACTATAGATAAGCTTAGGGATTAAGATTCATAATGCTTAAAACATGCTAAAAATTATTCACAATTCACAAGTTTGAGCTTGCTAATAGAAGTTAAAGTCAAAAGATTTGAATAGGAACCTAAAAAGGAATTTGTTTTTTTTTTTAAGTTTAATCAGAAATCAGGGCTCTTAGAAAGATAGGAATACTTAGCAAAACCCGAGACCTGGCAGAGTTGTATCTGGTAGACTGTGTACCAATATATGTCGTCTTAAAAATTGAGAGGTGCTGGCGATAAAGCCTGAATCCTGGAATCTGGTGGAGTTGCATCTGGTAGACTATGTACCAAAATATGCAGTCTGCTGGCGAATTGTTGGAGAGGCTCTTGCCCCCTGCATGTCTTCAACAGCTTCACTGTAGAGGGCATGCAAAACAGCCTGACACATGATCACCTTTCTTTGTTGAACAATAAGTGGTTATATTCCAGGCGGGTTGTAGAATGCCCCTGGTTCCTGCAGCTATTGTTTGCAATTTTTTTTTCTTCCATTTATTTCATTTCATTTTATCTGTTTGCCGTAGGACTACTCGTCCTTGGATACTCCTTGTTGTGGCACCTTTAAGACCCTGACTGATTGCAAGTATAGTTTTTTTTTTTTTGAGGAAGCACCTGTGAGAATTTGGTATTTCAGCATTCTGGTTGCTACATATCTCCTGGATCCTCAGGCTGTTTGGACTCATTGATGGTTCAATGACATGAACTGCCCCCAGGCCATGGATCTCTATCCTGTCAAAGATCATAATGCAAGATAACAAATAACCAACTACTGAATACCTCAGCTCCTTGTTGATCCTCCAGAAGTTGCTCTCTCTGAATGTTATTCTGGAAGCAGAATCGTCTGATGGATCTGCCAGCTAGCATGATTATCTATTGGATCTGTAGAAATACTGGTCCTGGCTTGGATGTTGCCCCCAGGGTTATGAGAGCGTCTGCCCCCAGATTCTGGTCCGCAACCGGGGATCTGTCTGGTTTCAGATGGTTTCAGGTGCTTGACTTTCGGGGACTCTTCAAGCTTGGACAATCAGGTCTCCTTCTGGTACAGGCAGCAAAGACTTTCTGATATAGTATACTGTAGGCTGAGCTTCTTTCTGCTGTTGTACCACTACTGCACTGACTTCCACCTCAATTACTGGTAGATATAGGAACAGTGGTTCTCCCGAGTCCGGTTTGCCACAAAAGCCTTTCTAGATGTATGGTCAGCGCCATAGGTAGCCCTCCTGGGCCCTGAGTCATCCTCCAGCAGCATGACAGTGATTGCTTTCGTTTGTACTTCCTCGATGGTAGTGCATGGATACTTGGTTAGGTCTTTATATAAATCTGAGTCCTGGCGGAGCCCTTGGGGAAAAGCTTCTATAGCCGTGGCTATGTCACATCGGGGAATTGCCACCTTCTCTCTGTTGAACCTGTTCAGAAAATCTCGGGTAGCCTCCTCAGGTCCTTGTACTATTTGATACAGGTCACTGGTTTGTTTTTATGGTCTGCGGCTACTGGCGAACTGCTGGTGGAAGGTATTGACTAAGTCAGCGAACAGGGTTATGCTCTTATTGGGCAGGCTGTCGAACCACTGCAAGGCTGCTCCAGACAACGTGGACTCGAACCCCTTGCACATACAAGCTTCCTTTAGGGACCCTGTTGTGGTTATCACCATCATCTTCTGCTTTTAATGGTTGATGTGATCGAGAGGATCCGTGGTCCCGTCGTAGAGTGTCATGGTTGGTGGTACGCATCCTTTGGGGACACCAACGAAGGATATGTCATCCATAAAAGGGGAGTTTGCGTAGCTATTGCGTGCTGACTTCTCCAGAGGTTGTGCTACGCCTGGAATCCTGTACATCAGGTCCCTTAACTTCTGGTACTACTACTCCAGTAAGATACCTGTTCCTGCAAGAGGGTTAGGGGCAGGCGGAAAAGAGCCAACAAGTGTACCTCCAAACCAGGCTCCTCCTGGGAATTGACTGCCTGGCTGACTTGCCAAAGGTGTTGTGTGGATGATGGTTCCTGGTTGCCATTCTTGTGTTTGCTGAGAAGAGGCTCCTCCTAGCCAGGTTCCTCCAGAGAAATGACCGCTTGCTGGATTCATCATGTTAGTGATGGGTCCTGGATTCCATCATGTCGCCTGCTGGACGGGTGTTCCTACAAGAGATTGCAAGTTAGTTCCTGGCAACCTATTAGACAAAGGACTACCTGGATTCTGCTGCAGGCTAGGTGGCCGGTCAAATGACAGGAACCCTAGTCCACTAGGCTCGATGGCTCCTCTGGGTGGCACTTCTTCAAGATCCAATCTGGTGACTAGTTCTGGTGGAATCTGCCGGAACAATCCTCCACTGGTGGCTGAAACCAGGGCTTCAGAAGATGAAGGTAGTGTGGCAGATGATGTCCTAGCCTGGGCCACCGTTGCGATCTGGTCTCTGAGGTCTTGATTGTCCTTCCTTAAGCTTTCAATGGCCCGATGCAGGGTGTCCATTCCCTCTAACACCACTCGCATTGGGTCTGGTGGTGAGGCTCCTGATTTCTTGGGAATTCCTCCTCATGCCGCCTCCTGGACCTGGGTCCTGGTAAGGACTTCACTCCTTCTGGGGCTGCTCTCCCTGCTAAATTCCGTCACACTGGTTGCAGCTGATGCTTTAGGTACCTGCGGTGTCTTGAAAGGTGGTGGCATGGCTTTGGGAGACACGCTGACGGGGACCATCTGGCTGGCTGCTGGTGACATAGTGACTGGTCCCGTGGATGCTGGAAGAGGTCTTCCCCCAAAAGATTGAGGAGATGCTCCATGGGTGCTGGACGGATTCGAACTGGCTCCAGACATGGCGATGAATAAAATTACGCTTGCGAAATTAGGTTATAGAGAATGATCACTATGCCCTACGGTGGGCGCCAAATTATTTTGGTAAAAAATTTACCGGTTAGTTGTTTAGATTGGTGAGTCAAAGTGATCGTCTATAACTACGAACGAGTTAAGGAACAACGATGTAAACTAAATTAAAATAAAACAAAAGAAAGATCAACGCAAGGAGTTTTTGGTGACGCAGAAAACCCGGTGTGGGAACAACCGCGGGGGGAGTCGGAATCCCACCAATATTAGCACTATAATCGGAATATTTTAGCAAGTAAGGAAGCTACAATGATGTTTTTTCTAGTAATTGACGGGAATAATTCTTAGGATGAAGATGATGTGGTCTTGTTGTTGTGTGTTGCCTTGGAATGAGATGTCTCTTGACTGAATTTGCTCTTCCTTTTATAGTTGTTCTTTTTCAGGTTCAGCTCCAGCAGGCTCCTCCGGATTTATTTCCTAGATTCCAGGGGCAGTTACCTCATTTTTAGAAGTCAAATATGCTGACCATTAACTCCTTTGACTATTGCTTTTACTCATATTAAGTGTGTTGTAAATCTCTTCTTAAATGCTCCACTAAATGCTCAACTAAATGCCTCGTTAAATGCTAGTCGTTATTTGACCAAATCCTCCATTAAACCCATATTATTCTCTCCAAGCCCTATTTTTATGCTAGCTGTTATTGACTAATTCCCCAATTTTCCCCTCCTTTTAATGCTAATCTTTACCCCTCTCATATAGCTGCTTCCTCTAGGGTTTCACTTTCTCAGGCTCTTCCGGAATGAGGCTCCTCCAGAATGAGGCTCCTCCAGGATTAGGCTCCTCCAGAATCAGGATCCTCCAGAGTCAGGATCCTCCGGAATGAGGCTCTTCCGGAATCAAGCTCCTCCAGAATCAGGCTCCTCTAGAGTCGGGATCCTCCGAAATGAGGTTCTTCCAGAATCAAGCTCGCTATTCCAGAATCAGGCTCCTCTAGAATCAGGATCCTCCGGAATGAGGCTCTTCCAGAATGAAGCTCTCTCTTCCAGAATCAGGCTCCTCTAGAATTGAGCATGGTTATGCTCATTTCATATGTTGTATGCACTTCGAGTTTGTTAATTATGGGTTTTGTGCTTCTTCCATGTGTGCCTTTAATTGGTCATATTGGATATAGGTTAATTTGGGTCAAGTTACTGTTGACTCAGTGGTTATAGATCTGGTCAATCAGATTTTTTATGGTCATTCTAGGTTCTGTCAACAACGATTTTTGTATACTTTTAACTTAGACAATCCTATCTTAATTCAAAATTACTCAGTTATTTGAAGTTTAGCTAAGGTCCATTTCAAGATTAGCAATGTTCAGGACAAGTCATATACGGGTTATCCTATTCAGGTTTACGTCAGCTCTCATACTCCGAAAACATGCTACTCATGAGGGGTCAACTCACTATCACAAATAAAGTGTAATCAACATACAAAAATCATTCAAAAAACGAATGACATTACCGCCATAGCCGGTGGTAAACTGCCAAAAACATCACCAAGACCATCGGTTTTACTTCAAGGCGCAACTTCAGTACCGACAAAAAAGGCATTGATCGAGAATTATCAATAATTTCAACTACCCATCATCAAAAATCACAAACCCAGAAAAAATTAACAACAATAACAAACATATACACCATTATACACAAATTTAAAAAGCTATTTTCACCCAAAATGCAAAAACCGAATAAAATCGAAAAGGATATCAAACCTTTTTGAGTCGTTCATCCTGATTTCCTGAAGTTTCTCAATAGAGAGAACAAGTTCACCATTGATCTCAGTGGTTTCTTCATCATTGGCCCTCAATTTCTTGTCTTTGATTGGGTTCGACAACCATGGTTGAAGATTTGGGGATTTTTGTTTTTCTCTCTCCCCTGAAAAACCCTAATTTGATTTTTGTCTGATGATGAAAGGTTGGAGCGAGAGTGTATACGAGTGTTTAATAGTTTTTTTTTTAATTAAATCTCATTTGCATCGGTTTCTGTTATAATTGATGTAAAAAAAATAATACCAAATAAGTCGGTTTAGTAACATAACTGATGTATTTGATCAAATACATCAGTTTTGCTGAGAACTGATGCATTTTATACGTCAGTTTCTTCCAAGAACTGACGCATTAAGCTTATCTATAGGGCAAAATTGTATTACCGCCAAAAGTGAGTACTTTTTATGTCGTGTTTTCTAGAACCGACGTAATTCAAGTGACGCAATAGGTGTTTTTTCTACTAGTGATGTGGCCTGCCTCCCGTAGACAAGAGCCTTTGCCACGTTTCAAGAAGGCTAAATTGAGTACTTACAAGGTTGCTAGAGGTGCCAAGGCTTCAGGGGCCTCATTATCAGGAAGTAAGTTTTTGTCTTCTCTTTATAGATTTTGATACCTGAACATATGTTAGTATTACTGATGTAGGATTTCGTCGTGTAGCTACCAGGGCTTCTGCAAGGATTCCCAGTTTTGGCTTGTCCTTGATTAAGGCAGGCGTTTCTCAGATCACAGGGGAAAAGTATTAGAGTAGTGAGGCTACAGGGAGTGACAGCACGTTGCAAGTCCAGGTCCCTGCTCATCAGGCCTAATTGGTGTCTCCTCCTCAGGTTGTGGTTGACGTTGATGAGCCTAGTCAGGCCGGAAAGACCAAAAGGTCGGATGAGGCTTCTGAGGGAGTTGGTGGTGTGAGTGAAGTTAGGGAGTTTAGGGCTAGGCTTTCTGATGTTTAATTTTCTAAGGAATAAATCCAGGCTCACTCTTTTCTAGTTGATGATCTCTACTACAAGTACCAGGCTGAGGAAATGTCTGCCCAGGCAGTGGCTGCTATGTACCGTTCCAGGAACTATGCTGCTAACCTGGTTGCGATGCTGCAGGAAGTATGGTTCTTTTATCCATAGTTTTATTTTGGTTGTATATTTTTGTTCTAGTTTGCCTGATTCATGATCTTGTTTGCAGAATGTAAATGAAATGTTGAGGAGTGCTTGTGAGCTGGAATCTTCAAATGCCAAAAATGAGACTCTGGACTGGGAGGTGCAATGCCTGAGGAAGGATGTTTAGTTTTTGAAGACGGATTGGGAAGAGTTGAAAAAGGAAAATGAGTCTTTGAAGAAAGAGAATGAGGCAAGCAAGGCTAGGCTGGTTGTTGAGACGTCAAAGTTGGGGTCTGCCCAGAATGCTGTGATGTCCATCCAGGCTAAGCTTGTTACAGTCCTGGAAGAATTGAAGGCTGAGAAGCAAGCTATGCAGGTTTAGTTGAAAGTAAATGAGGAGCTGGCTGCTGAAAGGCATGTGGTGAAGGGTAGGTACAAGGATGATGCCTTATACTTCTTTGGCAAAGGTCGTGTAGATGCCATGAAGGAGCCTGTTGAAGTCAGACCATATTTGAACCCAGAGTAAGAAATGGCTTATATTAATGCCACATATCCTGATCTTTGCAAGCTGCATGCTGATGATGAGGTTGATTGTCCCCCGTCCAAAGAAAAAAGCGGTGAGGCTGATGAGGATGAGGATGATGAAGAGGAGGAGGTAGCTGAAGAGGACATTGGTTCTGCTACTGCTTCCAAGGCAGGCTGATATTTAAGTTTAAGGTAATATTTTTTGGCCCATCCGGGGGGGATGTTCCCTGGATAAACTACCTTTGATTTCTTTTTTTGCTGGTTGGTATTTGTCCTACCCAGGGGGGATGTTCCCTGGGCAAACTTTGAATTTTTTGCTCTTTCCTTGATATAATTTAAAGTTGCCTTCCTATTCCATTGTGTGTCTTGGTCTGATAGTGCCTGTAACAATGCAATTTGAGCCAATTTGTTAATATAATGCCTGCTAGGAGGGTTTATGGCCCTCAATCCGTTTTAGGAAATCGTGGCTTTTTTGCCTGTCTGGAGGGCTTTTTGAGTAAGAGGGGTGATTGCCAGTCGGGGGGGGGGGGGGGGGGCTTATGGCCCTCGGCTGTCGAGAGGGCTTTAAAACAAGTGGCATGGTCTTATTTCACCATAATACATGTCTTTTTATACTGATCTCAGTTTTTGTGTATTTTTTAGATGTGGTAAAATGCCAGTTTGTGAAGAATTTCTGAGATGCTGTTCAGGTTGGGTGGAGTGGCCCTCAATCCTGAATATTTTTTTAAGCCTGTAATGATAATGACCTAGATAATTATAGAGAAGGCGTAAAACAAGTTTTCAGGATTTAGCATGGTAATATGGTAAAATTGTATTTATATTAGGAAGGAGTAAAGTAAGAATGTAGCAGGCAAGCATTCAGGCAAAATTGCAATTATCAGGAAAGCACGTATTAAGAGCATAGAAAGGTCGTGGATTATTTCATTCATGGGGGTCTCACATAGAATTTTGCGAGGTAAGAAATAAAGTTAATAGTCTTACCTGGTTGAAGCATATGATAATAAGTTTATACATGGAATAGTTTTAAGTGAGCGATGTTCCAGGATCTGGGGATTATGTCTCCTTCCAGGGTTTATAGCCTGTAGGCTCCCTGCCCTACTATTGAATCAATCAGGTAAGGCCCTTCCCATGCAGGAGCAAGTTTGCCAGCATTTTTGTCTTTTGTATTTGGGAAGATCTTACGTAGGACTAGGTCTCCTTCCTTGAATAACCTGATGTTTACATTTTTAATGTAGCTTCTGGCTACTGTTTGCTGGTAGGAATCTATTCTGATCTTGGCTGCATCTCTTAATTCTTCAGCTAGGGCCAGGTTGTCTTGTAATAGTGACTTGTTTTCTTCTATGGTGTTCGGCTGCTTCTAGTAGTTGGTACATGGATTTCTGCTAGGATCACTACTTCGCAGCCATAGACCAGGGAGTAAGGGGTCTGGCATGTGGATGTTTTAGGTGTAGTTCTGTCAGCCTAGAGGACTAAAGAGAGTTCTTTAGCCCATCTGCCTTTTCTTCTCTTTAGTTTATTCTTCAGGCAGCTGATTATTACTTTGTTGCTAGATTTAGCCTGGCCGTTGGCTTTTGGATAGTCTGGTGTAGAGGTTACCAGATTGATATTGTATTGTGCACAGAAAGCCATTGTTCTTTTTCCCACAAACTGAGTGCCATTGTCACAAACTATTTCTATGGGGATGCCATATCTACATATGATGTTGCGTTTGATAAAAGATATGACATCCTTCTCCTTGACTTACCTGTATGAGTCAGCCTCTATCCATTTTAAAAAGTATTCAGTCATGGCTAACATGTAGACTTTTTGTCCAGGAGCTTGGGGTAGCTTGCCTACAATGTCCATTCCCCACTTCATGAACGGTTAGGGAGCTGAAATGGAATGTTGTAGCTCTGATGGTTAATGGATGAATGGAGAATAAAGTTGGAAGACTTCACATTTTGAACTGTAGGCTAGGCAGTCAGCCCTTAATATTGGCCAAAAGTAGGTTGTCCTTAGAACCTTGCTTGCCAGGCTTCTGCCGCCCTTGTGATTTCCATACTATTCATCATGTATGTCCTCAATAACATGTTTGTCTTCATGAGATTCCAGGTATCGCAGATAAGGTCCAGTGTGAGACTTTTTAAACAAGATGTCATTTATAATAGTATAGGTAGAAGCTTTAGTTCTAAGGGGCCTTGCTTCATGCCTGTCTTTGGGTAAGATCCCCTGCAAGAACAAGTCATAGTATGGTTTGGTCCAGGAGTTCGTGTCCTCATTGATGGGACAGATTTGGCCAGGCTTTGTAATTGTTGGTTCTAGCAGGTGAACAATAGGTATCTTATCAAATACAGCAGGGCTAAAATTTGATCCCAGGCTGGCTAGGGCATCAGCTTGGGTGTTTAAGTCTCTTGGTATTTTATCAATGTCAAATGAACTAAATTTTTTGCAAAGGTTTTTAACATAGTCTAAGTAAAGAATCATTTTGGAATCCTTTGCAGCATAGGTTCCTTTGACTTGATTGGAAATTAGAAGTGAATCAGTTTTTACCTTGAGATTTTTCACACCAAGATCTATGCATACCTTGAGTCTAGCTATCAGGGCTTCATATTCAGCTTCATTGTTTGTTGCTTTAAATTCACAAATAATAGCCTGAGCTATTAAATCTCCCTCTGGTGATTTTAATACTAATCCTAGGCCAGTTCCTCCCATATTTGTTGCTCCATCTACGTGTAGGGTCCATTCCTGGCCTAATTTTTGGGTGTCTAGATGATTGACCTCTTTTATGAGGTCTGGTTCTAGGCTGGAACTAAATTCAGCCACAAATTCTGCTAAGGCCTGGGATTTAACTGTTGTCCTGGGTTCAAAGGTTATGTCATAAGTACTTAGTTGTACTGACCATTTTGCCATTCTGCCTGAAAATTCAGGTTTTCTCAGGACAGATTTGATAGGCAGATTGGTCCTGACAATTATTGGGCGACTCTCAAAGTAAGGTCTGAGTTTTGTGCAGGATACAATTAAAGCAAGTACATATTTTTCATGTAGTCCATACCTTGTTTCTGCATCCAGGAGACTTTTACTTACATAATAGACAGGGTGTGGTTGGCCTTCAACCTCCTTGGTCAGGACTCCACTTACTACAGTCTCAGTGACTGATAGGTAAACTGTTAGGGGTTCTCCTTTGTTAGGTTTGGCCAGTAGTAAAGGAGTAGTCAGGTACGTTTTTAATTATTGGAAAGCTGTTTCATGTTCAGGCATCCACTTGAATGATTTTTTCTTCCGGAGGAGGTCATAGAAGGATCCGCGTCTTTCAGATGATCTAGATATGAATATGTTCAGGGCTGCAACTCTTCCTGTTAGCCTCTGGATATATTTGACTGACTTGGGAGATTCCAAATCTAGGATGACTTTTATTTGTTCTAGGCTAGCTTCAATCCCTATTTTTGTCACCACGTATCCTAGGAATTTGCCTGAGGATACTCCAAAGTGGCATTTGGAGGGGTTGAGCTTCATGTTGAATTCTTCCAAGATTTTTAAGGCTACTTCTAGGTCCTTTACATGATCTTCTTCCTTCTTTGACTTGGCCACCATGTCATCAATGTAGACCTCCATTATATCACCAATTTGGTCTTTGAACATCATGTTGACCAGGCGTTGGTAGGTTACCCCTGCATTTTTCAGGTCAAAGGGCATTGTTGTGTAGCAATATATTCCCCTTTCCGTGATGAATGCAGTATTTTCCTAATCAGCTGGGTGTATTTTGATCTGGTTGAATCCAGTTGAGGCATCCATAAATGTTAGTAGTTCATGACCAGCTGTAGTATCTACCAATGCATCAATGTGAGGGAGTGGGAATGGGTCTTTTGGGCAGGCTTTGTTAAGATCTGTATAGTCTACACAGACTCTCCACTTGCCATTCTTCTTTTGTACCACGACCACGTTAGCCAGCCATTCAGGATACATTACTTCCCTGATCATTCCCGTGTCTAGGAGTTTGTCCACTTCTTCGTTAATGATAGTGTTGCGTTTAGGGGAAAACTTTCTCCTTTTCTGATGTACAGGCTTAAATGAAGTGTCAATATTAAGTTTATGGGTAATAATATTGGCATTTATGCCAGTCATATCAAAATGGGACCAGGCAAAACATGAAGATTTATTCTTAAGAAAACTTGCTAGTTCTGGTTTGATATTGTCAGGGACATTAGATCCTACCAGTACATACCTGTCAGGATACTCAGGGTCTAATATTACTTGATATGTTTCCATTTGGGTTTCTGCCATGTAAGTGCTCCTGATAGGGTACTGTAATTGCTAGGCGAGAGACTTACCTGCCATTGAAGGTTTTAATGATTCAATATAATATTCCTGGGCAGACTTTTGTTCACCTTTGATGGTTATTATTCTCCATTCTATTGGTATTTTAACGCATTGGTAATAGGTTGAAGGAATGGCTCTGACATTATGGATCCAAGGCCTGCCTAGGATTGCGTTGTAAGATGAAAGGCAATCTAGGACTCCAAATCTTTCATATGATGAGACTCCTTCAACGTAGGTTGGTAGGTAGATATCTCCGAGGGTGTTCTTGGTTTCACTACTGAATCCTACAAAGACATTTGATTTCTTTATGATCTGGTTCTCCTCAATCTTTATGGCTTTCAAGATATCAAGCATAATTAGGTTGACTGAGCTGCCACCATCTACTAGGATTCTCAGGACACGTGCAGTTCCAATTTGCATAGTAATGACCAGGCCATCATGATGGATGCCCGAGATTCCCTGGGTATCAGTATTATCAAAAGTAATTTAAGATAAATTTTTAGGTTTAAAGGGAGATTTCATTTTTGACTCCCTGGTTATTTTCTTTGTAGCTGAGCTAGTCAGGCCATAGATCTCAGATCCCCCATTGATGAATTTGACTTTATAGATGGGTGGTGCTGGGGGCAGGTCACGTTGTGGTCTTTCCTGATCCTTTCATGATCCGCTGTCTTCCCTGTTCTTTGATGGCATCAAATCTTTCAGGTAGCCTTTCTTTAGTAGGCAGGTCACTCGTCTGCGTCGACCCAGGCATTTTTCTGTGGTATGTCCTATGTCCATGTGAAATTCACACCATCTTGTTGTGTCTTTCCTTGAGTTGGGATTGTTCGTCTTATTGGGCCACTTGACAATGTCTCCCATGTTGTCAAGCCTTTTGATCAATCCTGCAGTATCAACAAATAAGTTATATTCCTGAATAGGTGGGTAAGTATAAGAGTTACCTCGTTGCTCATGAGCATAGTTGACTTCTGATCTGTCAGGCCTAGTGTAGGGGGATGGCCTGGAACTACTTCCTCTATGATTAGAGCTTTTTCTGTTGGATCTTTCATACCCTGAAACACTATCAGTGGTTTCAGCCTTGAAGCTCTTATCTTCTTATAGTCTGATGTAGCCAATAGCCTTTGCCTGAACGTCTTCAAAGGTCAGGCAAGGTTTCATGGCCAGCTCATCATAGAAATCGTTGTTTAATAGGAGTCCCTGCCTGAAAGCTTCCATGGCTGTTCCAACATCACATCTGGGGATTGATACTTTCTCTTTGTTGAATCTGGTCAGGAATGCTCTGATTGTCTCGCCATGCTTTTGCTTGATTCTGTATAGGTCACTGGATCTCTTTTCGAGTTCCCTGCTGCTGGCGAATTGATGGTTGAACGAGTTTATCAGATCTGCAAAGGACTTGATGCTTCCATTTGGCAGGTTTATGTACAATTCAAGGGCAGCTCCGGTCAGGGTTGTTCCAAAATCCTTGCACATACATACATACTTGTCGCAGCTCACTGGGTATGGAGGCTGCCAACATTCTTTGTTTCTAGTAGGCTACATGGTTCTGAGGATCTGTAGTTCCATCATAGATTGTTATTGATGGTACCTATTTTGTATGGATTTTGCGCAAGGCGAAATCAAGTCAGGGTAGGGTTAACTAGCTCAAACTTATCCGTGAGTGTGTATGACAGAGTACGAAATTAGAAGAATAAAGCAAGAAAAATAAACGAATAGTAAGACAAAGAATTTGTACGTGGGAAACCCTTTAAATGGGAAAAAACCACGGGCACCAAGCTAGGAGAGGATTTCACTATGATATTGAATATTTAGCACAAATGATTGCAAATAGCTTAAGTATTGTGAGATAATATGGTATGCTTGTGTATGTCTTGTTATGTTTTGCAAATGATCTCTAAGTGCTCCTTATATAGCCATGCTAAACGGCTGCATAATCCAGTAGTTAATGCCAAATATTCTGTCTTGATTATCCATCTTAATGCTCATTATTGCTCCCTTGATTGTCATCCTTTATTGCTAAATATTTCCCATTAATGCTCCAATTAAGCAAATATTCGTCTATAATATAATCTTCTGGTCAAATATCGTCCTGACATTTTGACCGTTGTCTTCTCCGTGGCTTGGCGCCTGTCTTCATACGTCCTGGTAGCTTGACGTCCTAACACCCTGATGGTCAGGTCGGGGTAGAATATCATCCTGGGATATCTGCAAATTTCCAGGCCTAACAATTACCCCTTATCTCCTTATCTTTGCTGGGTCAGGCCAGAAATAAGGAGATAACTTCTAACTTTGGAAAACTGCTCTGGCAACGGGTGGATTATGACTGATTGGATCTTGTAACGGCTAATTAGTGGTTTGATGAGGCGTGTTGCAATTAATTCAACTTCTTCAATAATTACCTTTGCAAGTTGAGGTTGAAACCCTAATTTTACCGAGTATAAATACTCTCTACTTCATTAAATTGATCTTCACCAAAATCCGCTCTATTTTCTTCTAATAATCTTCTTCTTCAAGTTCCCTTAATTTCCAGAATAAATCTTCAATAATCTTTCAATAATGACCGCAAAAAGGAAATCTTCAAGGGGAGTGATGTATCCTGGAACTCCATTTGTTCAGAACCCTAAAGAAACCACCTCTGAAAATCTCCCTACTTCTTCTGCTGCTCAACCTCCTGTGGTTGAAAAACCGATTGATTCTTCTCTTGAGATGATTTTAATTTTCCATGGTGAATTTGAATTTAAACCCACAAAAGCTCTGAAAGATGATCAGTATCTTCCAAACCGTCTGAAACCTGAATTTGAAAAGGTGCTGAAGGATAAGGGAATCATTCTTGCCGATTCCGAAGTCTGGATCCCTGAAAACTCCCTGTCAGGGCTGACTGGGCATGTCCTGGTTGGTTCTGTATTCATGAGTGGGCCTTCAGGGCTGGTTGCAACCTTCCTTTCTCTCCACTTATGGTGGAAGTCATCAAAGAAATTGGTGTGCCTTCCTATCAGCTGATGCATATGGTGTGGAAGGTGGTCTGCTCTGTTGAATATCTCTGCAAGAAACACAATATTTCCTTCTCTTTGGAGGACTCTAAGGCTAGTTATGCTATTAAGACCAACAGTCCTGGCTACATTAGCTTCAAGGTCAGGCCTTCTACTACTCCTCTTCTCAAAAATCTGGATAGCGGTCATGACAAGAACTGGGCTGCTGTGTATATGTTTATCAGGACCAATTCTGTGGGCCCTGATCTAGCATATTTAAACTATGATGGTTGTGTTGGTGGTGAGTACTCTGGCTTTTCCTATTATCCTGCATGTTTATTTGTTAGTTTTAAAGAAAATAAATTAAAACGAATTATACCTCCCTTGTAGTTGATGATTGGGTCTCTAAAATTGAGTACCCTACTACAAGTTTTTCTGCCTTTCTTGCTATTCCTCAGTTGGAGAGGACTTGGCCTCTTTGTTGTGCGGCTGGACACCTTCCTCGCTGCCTGAAGGCTGATGGCGCTGGTAGAGTGCCGAAACCTTCAAAAGCTGCCAGTGCTTCTACTTCAGGAAGTAAGTTTATTTCGTTCTTTCTTTGGTCTTGCTTTTTCTTTCATTTTGGTTTTTTATGACAGCATGTCTTCATTGCTAATATAGTATCTCCTGTTATAGCTACTAGATCATCTACTCGCCTTGCCAGGTTTGGTATGGCTGACCTTTCTGCTAGGCTGGCCAAGGTCAAGGAGGAGAGTTCCCAGGGAGGTGGTGATGCTGAACCTGTAATTGATTTAACTGAATTGCCTGCTACTCCCAAGGTTTCTGCTACTTCTGTTGCCCCTGCTGAAATAAGTTCAACAGCCTAGAAGAGAAAAATGGAGGAAGTTGATCTATCTGCCCCAGTCAGGGAAGTGCGAGCCAGGGTAGATAATGTGGAGGCTGCCAAGGTGAAAATCAGGGATTATGCTGCTTCCAAATCTGATGTTATGCTCACCCTTGATCCTATTGAGACTGCTACCCAGGCAGTTGCTTTAGTGGATCATTCTGTCAGCCTTTTGGCAAGTGCCTTGGCTGATGTGAGAGAGGTATATAGTTTTTATTATTATTATTATTATTTTTTGTAATATGTATATATATATATTTTTCTATTTAGAGGTTTTTAGTATTTTGACGTAATATTTATACTATTCTTGTTTCTGTTCAGGGTGTCGCGGCCTGTCTCCATAACGCTTATCAGGTTACTTCTTTGGTGGCTAGGATTGATCTTATGAGATCTGATTATGATAAGCTAAAGTCTGAACTGGATTTTGCTCGGGCTGATCTGGCTGCAAGGGCTGCTGATTTGGCGAAGGTGCAGGCTGATAGGGATGCTGCCAAGGCTGAGGCAGGCTCAAGCAAACAACTTCTGCAGGAGGCGCTGGACAGAAATGAGGAGCTTACCCTGGAGAGGGATGATTTGGAGTTCAAGCTTGATGATGCCTCCCTGTATTTCTATATCAAGGGGAAAGTGGCTGCCATGTCGGAGCCTGTGGAGGCCAGGGCAAGCTGGAACCCTGAAGCTGAGATGGCCTTTGCTGCCTCTAAGTATCCTGACCTGCATAATATGGGCAATGAACAGGAGGTCGATTCTCCGGGGAAGCAGGATGTTGATGCTGAGGCTGATCAAGCCAAAAGTGGGAGTGATGATGATGTCTCCAAAGGGGAGCAGTAATTTTATATTTTCTTTGTTGGTATTGGCACATCTAGGGGGGATGTCCCTGGACAAACAATCTTATTTTCTTATTTTGGGTAGGTCAGGGTGGTTGTCCCTGGCCTTGACGAATATTTTGGTGCCTGATGAGTCATAATTATATATATATTTATGCCTCCCCTTAATTGCTTTTGATACGATTTCGTGCTAAATTATGTCATTTACATGCCTTTTATGTTAGAATGTCGATACTTCCACCTTTTGATGTTTAATGCAGGAATGATGCATTTGAGGAGCAAAGGAATGAAATGGGCATCGCGGAGTGGGCATGAAGGGATACACGAAGCATGGCACGAGAATCCATAAGGATGAAGGAAGGGAAGTTAAGAAGAAAACACGAAGAAAAGAGTTTCTTATTACAAGTGCCTACTTTGAAGAGTCATATCTCGAGTTCTACAACTAATTTTCAAGTGATTCCAACTGGAGGTATCGAGGAATTGGTGCCTCGATCGAGAGCACGTAGGCTCGATCGAGGAACCACTTGTTTTCATAATATTCCGCAAATTTCCTTAAGTTGGTTATGACTACTATAAATACCAAACCTCGTACTCTAGGTTATTTTATGCTTTATTTTTGGTAGGTTTAGTATAGCTACCTTAGAATACTCTCTCAAATACTTAGTTTAGTTTAATTATTGTTCGGATCTATTGCCTTTAATTACGGTATTGTTCTAATCTTTCTTCAATTATTATTTCAATTACTTGTTCATCGTTATTATTGTTCATCATGTTTTTCATTACTATTATTGTTGTTCTTACCTTTAATATGAGTAGCTAAGCCTTTAATCTAGGGTGAAAGAGGATCCAGGTTGTTAGAAAAGGGATTATTATGAATTGATTGTTAAATTGCTCTTGATTGTTTAATTATCGTATTACTTCTAATTAGTTGATTACTGATTAGAATTGATTAGTTAGTCTTGCATAAACTAGGATTATCACCGACCGGGTTAAGACTAGTATAGGCCACGATAATTGAATAGAGATAATTTAATGATAGCGATCGCATGTTAAATTAGATCTAAAAGAAATATTGAATCGACTGATCATATGACTTTCAACAATATAAATTACTCAATCAATGAATTAAATTCTACCCTTTGATGACTACCTAGTGAACCCGAATCCCTAGACTCTTTAATATTATTGTTTATCATCTTTATTTTACTTGCAATTAGTTGATTAGCATACAAATAATCAAACCCCCAAAATTGGTTACCTTAAGACGGATTTAAATATAAACAAACTAGATAATCACCGCCTCCTTGTGGATTCGACCCTGACTTACCGGTAGCTATCTTGTTAGTATTAATATAGGATTTATTTTGATTAAGGCCAACGACTTAAAATAACCTTATCAAACTTCGCGCCGTTGCCGGGGAGGCAACATTTGTTCTGTTTGTTTCTGTTTATTTTTGTCTTTTGTTTCACGGAACTTCAGTTCCTTGAGACAGTTTTATCTTTTCTTGTTGTTTTCGTGTATGCCCAGGTCTAACAGGTTAGAGATCCTACCGTTTGATCCCGAGCCAGAAAAGACTTTTCGCTACAGACGAAAATTTCAAAGAGAAGTAAGTCAAGTGGAAGACTTCTACAACACCAAATATGCGTACATTAGCAAGTCAAGAGAAGTATGAGCGGTATACATTCGCAGTAGACTCGTCCTTAGAAAAGGACACACTTATTTCTGCTGTGACTTCTACAACACCAAATATGCGTACATTAGCAAGTCACTCTGAACCCACGGTTGATTCTATTCCTAAAGGCTTCAAGCTCCCTACCACTGATAAGGGAACTTTTGAGATCAAGCCTTCTTACATAAGCTTGATAGAGAGGAATTTATTTGGAGGAAAAGCAGGAGAGGACCCCGTAAAGCATATGGAGAAATTTTCTACTTATTGTTGTTCTATTCCTTTGACAGCTGGGGTGTCTCAAGATCAGGTCAAGCAAGCTTTATTCCCTTTCTCCTTGAGAGATGATGTAGCTGAGTGGTTAAGGGACTTAGACATGGAGACCGACGCAAATACCAACTGGACTTCTATAGCTCTTGTATTATACAAGAGGTATTTTCCACCACAGAAAACTAATGCATTGAGAAGTCAGATTGTAAGTTTTAAAGAGGGTCCTACTGAGGATTTTAATGAAGCTTGGATCCGTTTCAAAAGACTAGTTTGCACCGTCCCTCACCGTGGTTTTGAGATTTGGTTCCTTTGCAACCAGTTCTATAACGGGTTGTATGATGATCATAGAGCTTTACTTGATTCTGCTGCTAATGGGAGATTCCAAGATAACACTAATGACAGTAATGCTTGGAAGTTGATTGATCAGATAGCTACTCACACAACTGAGTATGGTAACCCCAGAGGAAGTAAGAGAGGAAGTGGCTCAGATAGTGCGGTTGCGGCACAGTTGGAGACTATATTCGCTCAAATAGCTGAATTGAAGACTACCCAGTCTTTGGGTAAGCCAGAGATGGTTCATATGGTTCAACAAGAAGTGTCCTGCGAGAGATGTAGTATAGATGGCCACACTGCGGCCAAGTGTATGAGTACTATTGAGCAAGTCCATGCCTTCCAGTCTTTCAAGCAAGGTACTCCATATTCTAACTTCTTCACTGAAAGGAGTCCGAATGCTTATGCTCAAGCTCCTCAATAAAATCCATATATTATTCCTCCAAATCGTGGTAATCAACCACAAGAAGGTTATCAAAGGCCAAATCAAGGAGGTTTTCAACAATTTTAACCTCCTCCTCAAGTTCCAAGTAATGAGGTGTCAGAGTTAAAAGCTCTATTGCAACAAACTTTGATGATGCAACAAAAGCAAACGACTCAAATCTCTGAACTTATGGCTCATAACAAGATGTTGGATACTCAAATTGCTCAAATGGCGGCTCAAAATCCTTCAAAACAGTCCGACCTTCCTCCTCAAAGTCAACAAGCACATGAGCACGTTAATTCTATTTCATTGAGGAGTGGTACTTCTTATAAGGGTCTGGACATGCCCACTAATGAAGATAAGGTTCCCTACATGCATCCTAAGGGATTGGGGAATTTGGAGCTAAGTGATGACGAGAAAGAAAATTGCAAAGATCAAACACGGGTTGAGAGGAAAGTCGAAAAAGCGAGGAAAAGCCAGGTTCCTCGATCGAGTAGACACGGGCTCGATCGAGGATCTTTCTTACTCGATCGAGTGCACCCTGGGCTCGATCAAGGCACCTCTTCTGACAGTGTTTCAGCTACGACAATGGATAAAAATAGGTTCCTCGATCGAGTAACTACTGGGCTCGATAGAGGCACCTCTGTAACTGACATTGATGTTTCTAAACGTACTCCTAATGTAAAAGAAGCCGAGCCAGTTAAAATTCAACTACCTTTTCCCCAAAGATTGCAGAAATCTAAACTTGAACAACAGTTTGGAAGGTTCATGGAGGTAGTAAAGAATCTTCAAGTGACAGTGCCATTTACTTAATTGGTAGCTCAAGTGCCGGCTTATGGTAAGTTCTTAAAGGAAATTTTGTCAAAGAAGCGGTCTTTTGATGAAGTGGAGACTGTCGCATTCACTCATGAATGTTACGCCGCGTTACAAGCCAATTCTCTACCTAAGCTTAAGGATTCAAGGAGTTTTTCTATTCCTTGTACTATAGGCCCTTTAAATATTGACAATGCTATATGTGATTTAGGAGCGAGCGTTAGTGTCATGTCTTATAAAATTTGCAAGCAATTAAACGTGACTAAGCTTAAATGTACAAATATGACTATCCAATTGGATGACAGGTCTGTTAAGCACCCCATGGGTATCTTAGAAGATGTGCCAGTTAAGATAGGGAAGTTTTTCATTCCAGTCGATTTTGTAGTGATAGATATAGCTGAGGATTCTCGTGTTCCTATTATTATAGGACGACCATTCTTGCATACTGCAGGAGCGGTTATAGATGTTAGACATGGGAGTCTTACGTTTAATATTGGAGAAGATATTATCACTTTTGGTGTTGACAAAGCATCACGCCCTCCTGATTTAAAAACTTCTTGTCATATGATTAATACTCTTGATCCTACTTTTGATGATTGTCTTACTTTATGTTTTGATAGGAATTCACCTGACGCCCCTGCTGTTGCATCATATCCATGGAGCAAGGAAGTGGATGAGATAGAGAAGTTGATTTATGGAGATGATCCTCCTCCTAAGATGATTTATAGCTGTGATGAGAGCGTCGACATAGAAGCTGAGTTGGATGCTTTAAAGGCCGAAATTTTCAAAGAGGAGCCCGTCAAAGTCTTTGAGAAAGCTCCTATGACGGATGAAGAGCCATATCTCCTACCCATGGATAAGGAGTTGAAGTGTGATGGGCATCCTTGCTCATATTTTATAAACTTTGAGTTTGATGAGCCAGGACATTTTTCATTGTTTTTATTCTTTGATTGGACTATTTATTGGTGCTACTTATGCTTGTGTGTAGCACAAGCTCTACTTTTTGATTTACTATTACGAACTTTAACTTGTATTGATTATGATTTGTGTACGCATTTATTTTAAATGCAGGAAGTCGTTCGTCCAGATGGTTCCTCGATTGATTAAGACGAGGCTCGATCGAGTAACCACGTCTTTTGGGTATTTTTCGTAGCTGGCAATGATAGGAATTGCGCGGATGATTAATTTCCCATATTTTTGCAGCTGGTTTGGGGGAATCATAAGCTCTTACCTGGTATTCTCTTCCCTTGTACCTTCTTTACTTGTATTGTCTATTTCTTTTCCTTTCCTTCTGTTAGTTGTGTCCTTTAGGTTGCTAGATTTATTTGTGATTACTATGCTGTAGGCGTCACAATGAGGACACTGTGACATTTAGGTTTGGGGGAGGGTCTTTTATTATGTTGTGTGCTTTTTATTTATGTTGTGTGCTTTTTATTTATGTTGTGTGCTTTTTATATCAAAAATACATAAAAATTAAAAAATTTCAAAACACAAAAACACGTTTTTACTTTGTTTTAAGTCGAGCCTTGGTGAATTAAATAACAATGATGTTAAATTGCATTGTTTTTGCATTTGAATCTCAAATAATTGTCCATGTGCATTGTTTTGACTCGTTAGCCATGAAAACAAAGCTCATAATTCAAGTATTAACCTTATTGACATGCCTTATATTGATTAGATTTGACACAAGTAAGTTGGTAACTACTTCAATTCTGAGATCTATAGAGCTTCCTAGGCCAGGAACATCAATAAACTAGTCTCATTGTCAATTAGGCTTGAGTGTGGTTTCTCCTTGTGGAATATGTAATATCAAACTGCATAAGTGTGACATTGATTTCTTGATACTTTTATTGCTTTCATTTGACTAAGTACATGTGGATAGGCGATTCTTATCGTTCAAATAAGCCTTACAATTATCCTTTTGTTAGCCCGTTTGAACTCTTGTAGCCAATCTTAAATTACATCCTATGAGCTACAATCAAAGAATTTGCCTACCTTTTCGGGACAATCGCAGTTGCTTGTTTATCATGTTTATTTTGCTATTATGGTTGGGTTGGGACTTATTTGTCATGTGGGCATAGCAAGATCATTATTTAGCAATTGTGTTGTATCCTTGTGTTGGAAAAGAAAAATATGAAGCAAAAAGAAAGAACAGAAAAAGAAAAAGATAAAAAAAAAGAAGGATAAAAAAATCGAAGGGAAGAGAAAAAGAAGAAAAAAGAAAAAAAAAAGAAAAGAGATTGCTTCATTTGGTTTTGTCAAGGATCAAAAGGATGGTTGTTAGAGACTAATGCATAATTGGAGAATAGTTTGTTAACTCTCATATGTTGTAATGTTGATATCATTTCTCTAAGTGGGTTCATTTATTCTCAAAGATCTGGTTTTGGTTAGCGCTGCAACTACCGTCTTAGCTCCACTTATCCATAATGTGCTTTGGCATAAACCATTTCTATCCCTTTAACCCATTTACCACCTTTATTGTCCTTGATACATGTACTTTTGTCTACCTTGTGACTGCATATTAGTTGGGGAAATTTCTATCACATTAGATTGCATGCATGTTTCATAAGTCGGGTGATTCTTTCTACTTCTTTCTATTCTTCACATATAACTCACCCTATATACTTATGAGTGCATGAGTGAAATCCGCGAGAATCCGACTAATTTGTCTTGCAAGATCGAAACATATTTGGCATTTGTCTATAGTATGGTGACTTGAGACTTGAGCTACGACTTCAATTTCCCGTACCTTTGAATTTGTTTTATTGGTACATTTAGTCATTACTTTGTTACAGATATAGATAGCTTGGGATTTGTATGTGCATTAAACATTAGCTCTGAGTTGTTTATTCGCCATTTGTGATACCGTCGTAGAGTACCAAAGATAAATTTATAGTCCAAACTACTACTATAGCTAGTGGCAGTCAGGGTCGAACCACAGAGAGGCGATGCAATTATTAGTTGTCTGATTTTAGTCTTAACGTAACAAATGAGTGGGGGTTTGTTTTGTGTGATCTATGGATAAAGGCAACAAAGCTAAGACAAATAAACGAGCTAATAAAAGAAGTAAATGAAATCAAAATTAAAAGGGTACTAAGATGATCGGTTCACTATAGTTTCAAGCAAAGACACTAGGTAGGTCTAAAACAATCACGTGAGACGGGAAAATAAGAAGTCCTCTCGGTCCATTCTAAACAGGTAGCATCTTTCGATCTCGCTACGGGTCCATAATATCACTAATGCTAACTTTCGTCCTGAAAAGTGATTTAAAAGTCCAAATTAACTTATCTCTCGATCTTATTAATTTAGTCGTCTTAATTAGGCAGTCTATTTCCCTCCCCTATATTTCTATCTTTATTGGGTCGGTCAATTCCTAGGCATTCAACTAGTCGCGTGCACTCGATTCGTCAAATATAGCAATTAAATTAATTAAAACGAAGTAAAACTCACGGAGCCGGTCGATCGACTAGGTAGGCCGGTCGATCGACCATGGCGCGGTCTAGGTCTTCCTAATTCTAATGCCGCCTAACCTACAGATTCCCTACATCCTAGCACAGGGTATTTAGGTACTCATACTAGAAATAATGACAGCAATAAAATCAACAATTAAAGCATTCGAATTCATACTTAAATTAATTAAACGAACAATTAACATAAAACGATAATTGGCTTTGGGAATTCTAACCTAACAATTCTATACTACGAACGAATTAAAGCAGCTAGTATTAAACGAAGGAACAGAAAATACCGTAGGGAGAATTGAAGAGGAAAGATCAAAACCAAATGCAAAAAGTAAACTTTATTGACGGAAATAATCTCAACTAATGACTATCGAATTATATGTTGAGAACTTGATGATAAAACTGGATCATAAAAACTAAAACCTAAAGCTACGTTATATAGGAATACAACGTGATTCTTATTTCCTAAAACCTAATTACAATGGGCTTCTAACTTCTCGTTCTATTTATTCACGTCAGAATTAACGGTTTGGTCGATCGACCATGCAGCTCAGTCGATCGACCAACCTACGCCGTACAGGAGCTACTGGAAGTCGTGCTCTGATCGATTGACCAGAGGCATCGGTCGATCGACCGCTGTAGCTAGTAGTCCGCTTCTAAATTCTTCATTAAGTTGTCTTTCAGGCCTCGAAATGCGCACCAAGTTCGTTTCTTGAGTAAATACTTCATGTCAGGTATTTAGGGACGGATTTGGCCCGATATCTACTCATTTCCGCAATAATCTGCAATATTACATGAAATTACGAAAGTAGACGAAAATAGGGAAAATGGTAGCTTAAACTACACAAATGAGCTCTGAAATGCGTGTAAAAGAGGGTGTAAAACAACATATTTAGGACACGCATCAAACTTCCCCAAACCAAACCCTTCCTTGTCCCAAGCAAGAACTATACTCGATCTTAGAACCTAATGGAACGAGTTCAATCTTAGAGCGAAATGCAAACCGAATAGCCTAAACCAATTTAATGCAACAACTAACAATCAATTAGCAATATGAATCATGCAAACGAGTTATGAAGTTGTTAAAAACTGCTGAACCGTCAACTATAGAGACTTATCATTATGGACTCTCACGAGTCGTTCGAATCACTCATAAGCACATGTGAGTAATGTATAAGATAGAAAGAATTCATTTTGTAGTGACACTCGCCTAACTACGACCTATAAGAACATGCCTGCAATCTAACATGAAATTAATCTCCACAACCTCACATATGCATTCCAACCAAACAAAGGACCATGACACATGCCGAGGTAAATATGGATATGTGAGGCATGGGTAAGAAGAGGCTAAACAATTATGGGAATGTGGAGGCATAGGTGATCAAGCTAGTACCTAAACAAAACCATATGACAACACCCAACTTCTTGCTCAAGATTTTCAATAAAACCAGTGCTAATTATCAAGCACTAAACTCACAATCTCCAATAGATGTAACTCCCCAAATGATATAAATACAACATGGGAGTAAAATCACCAACGAATCAAAACTTCAACCATGTGATATTCGAATTTTCTTTTTCTGCCACAGTTCTCAATCGATCGACCACTGGGTTCAGTCGATCGACTGACCTCTTATTTTTTCGAACTCTTTTTTTCTTTTTTTTTCTTTTTTTTTTTCTTTTTTATCCTCCTTCATTATTTCATCCAACATCATCTCAATAAGAGCATATGCAACCAAAAATAATAAGAACATTCCCAAAGACTAATACTACTAGCTTGACAAAGGCAGGCTGAAAATAGGATGTAGTAAAAGGGACAAAAGGCTATTTTTGGCAGGGTGGAGCTTATGGGCCAAATGAATAAAGGAAACCTCTTCCACATGTGTCAACAAACCATAAACCGAATGCATACGTGCAATAAGTAGATTAAGTTCATATTTATGCAAATTTATGAAACATGCCTTATAAGGAGTGACTACTCACATCCTAGATAAACTGGTCATGAATGACACCAGTTATAGGCTCTAAACCTCAGAAATATAAGTAGTTTGCCAAAAATTCAAGTCAAGTCTAAAGTTCAGCAAGAAATTTAACGAAAACTCGTAGACTATGCATATTGATTCTACTAATAACATGTCAATTAAGCAAGGCTCAGGCATAAAACAGCTGAAAATGCAATGTCATCATTGAAATACTACCGTTCCGACTCGACCTATATGCTAAAATAAACGTGAAATTTTTTGAATTTTTGAAATTTTTCAATTTTTTTGAATTTTGTATATATATATATATATATATATATATATGAAATGAAAAAAACAAATGCAAACTGAAAAGCAATAAACGTGAAACAGAAATGCAATAGAACATGTGAATGCAACGCAAAACCCTTCCCTAAACCAAATCACACAATGTCCCCATTGTGCAAAATCATGTAATGAAATAAAAGGGAAACGGGAATTTGCGATAAAATTAACTAAATAAGACTTGAAAAGGAACTCGGAAACTCCCAAGACTTTAAGCGCAGCAGAAGGAAACCTCCCCAAATGAGCGTGAGCTAGGAGGTTTCAAAGAGGCAGATGCTACCATAGTTACCGAAAGGACAAACAAAAGTACGCGTAGAATCCGAGAAAACAATTTATTAAACGCAAAATTATGTGCAAAATAAAGAAACAGAAGAAAACAGAAATGAGTCGGAGAATAAAGTGGAGAAAAGACTCCCTCAACTCCGTAAATCGACCAAACGTAGCAGGGGAATGATCGAAAACAGGTACTGCAGCGCTGGGCGGTCGATCGACCACATCACCCAGTCGATCGACCAGGGTAGCACGAACAGTAGCTTCTGTAACTATAGCAGTCAGTCGATCAACCAAGATGGCCAGTCGATCGACTGAGAAACCTGCTGTAAGTTTCTGATTTCGTCCAATTAGCTCAATAAATTGAGCTAATGCGGTCTATGAACCTCCAAATGCACATAATAACGCGCCCAAAATTTGCGCAAAACCCAAAGTAATAGACTAAAGTATTTAAAATCCTAAGCAAACCAAATAAAATGCGAAGTCTCGCGCACACGAAAAACGGTAAATAGTCTTAAAAAGCAATAAAATGTTGTTTAAAAGGCCTTTGATCAACTAATAGTTGATCAAGAATGGCCACGGAATGGCCCACTTGCTCGGCTCCTGACTACAAGAAGTAGCCTCTACAGTGCTCATCTCCACAGCGGCACTCTTAACAGCTCCGACATCCGCAGAACTCAACGGATCAGCATCTCCAACATCTTCCCAGTCAATGACCTCATCTGGCTCATCAAAATCCAAATCGGACTCCGTCACCTTGACTGGCTCCTCATCAGGCTCCTCATCAGTGCCATAACTAAGACATCCTAGACCGCCTCTTTGAACAATTGGCTCCTTCATAGCTGGAGCAACATGCAGCTCTTCATCCAAAACAGAAGAATCTTCCTCCAATTTGCTCCCAATCTGGGGCGGAGGTGTTATAGCAGAAATAGTCATAGAGGTAGGCATGTCAGAAAGCACAAAATAAGATTTCTTTTCAGAAATCACATTACAAGTGACATGCCACATAGGGTCTTTCTTCTTAGCGGTCTAGGCAAAAACGATGGAATGTTTCCCTACTTTGAAGGTCAAGGTCCCTGAGCCAACATCTATAACTGCACCAGCATTGTGCAAAAATGGTCTACCCAAAATGATTGGAATGTGATCATCCTCGGGCATATCTAACAAAACGAAGTCAACTGGGAAAAAGAACCTCCCTATTTGTATAGGAATGTCCTCTAAGACTCCTATAGGCTGGACATGTAACGATCACCATCAGACGATCATGTTGGTAACTGCAAATTTGGTCAAACCCAACTTCCTAGCCAGACTCAATGGCATGACACTAATGCTAGCCCTTAGGTCACACAAGGCCTTCTCAATAGAAAAGGTGCCGATACTACATGGGACTGAAAAGCTACCTGGGTCTTCTAGTTTGTGAGGTGCAGTATGAGTTAAATAAGAGCATGACTCAGTTAGTGCGACATATTGCACAGTACCAAGTGACTTATTTTTAGACAAAAGATGCTTCATAAATTTCATGTAAGCAGGCACTTGATTAACTAATTCAAGAAAAGGAACTTGTACATTTAAGCTACGAATAAGATTTTCAAATTTGTTAAACGATACCTTTTCCTTTGTCGGCACCAATCTTTCCGGATAAAGGGCTGTAAGAAGTAACTTAGCCCTCTCCTCTAGGTCTCGCATACCCGCGTCAGTGGATTTAGGCTGAAAATCCACTACCTTGTCTTTGTTATAGCTCCAACCTTCTTCAGACTGTCTCAAAAATGAACCATTAATCGTCATCGGGTCATACTTTGGAACCGGGACTGACCCATCAGCATTTGGGTCTTGCCTCGATATTTTCGGAGTCGTCGTACCCCGAAATAAGTGGTCCCTCAAGTTATCTGGCATTGGAGGACGAAAAGATTCATAATCAGCAGCACTGTCAGTCGACCGACCATGTAGGTCAGTCGATCGACTAACTTCTACAGAACCAGAAGCTACACTGTTGCGTGTTTCAGTCGATCGACAAGGTATGTCAGTCGTTCGACTGACATACCTGCTGATCGTCTTTTTCTTGCCACTGTTCGTTACTGCCTTCTTCTTACTTGGTTCCGCCTCATCTTTTCCAGTAGCTTCCTCGACCATAGCGGGCCCATCAAGGGTAGACCCACTCCTCAAAGTAATTGCATTAAGGGTCTCTTTTTTATCCACGCGACGGTAAATGCCCGGAGCTCGAGTTGCACTCTTGCTAGCCAATTGAGCAATTTGGCTCTCCAACATTTTCATCCCGGCCTCTCTAGCTTGAGACTCTTTCAAAGAACAAATTTTTCAACTCGGCAAAATCGGAGCCTTGGGACTGCCGCTGCTGAGGGACATACGGAGGCTTTTGGTATGGCTGCTGCTGCTTATGAGGGGGCACATAGTTCTGCTGCTGAGAAGGTGGAGTCGGATTTTGGACATTTTGGCTACTCCACCTCAAGTTCGGATGGACATTCGGCTCAAAATAAGTGTTTGTCTGCCTATAATGTTGAAAAGAAGCACAAGTCTCATAGGGACTGCTGCAGTGGTCTGCAACATGTCCTTCTCCTCCACATCTCTTGCAGACGAAAGGACCGTCTGAAACAGCATTAACCTTGTATATAACTCCTTTTTACGATCCCCCGAAGTCTATCTTGTCGAATCTCGCAGTAAGGGCCTCTATTGCAGCTACAACAGGTGATTCAGCTGACCTCCTCTGATTTCCTCTAGAATTCCCATGCTCAGCTTTATGGGTGGCTATGTCATCGATGATTTTCCACCTCTTTGTCTCACCGCTATTTTCTTAAAATCTCCCATTAGCTACAGCATCTAGGATAGCTCTCTGATCATCATAAAGACCATTGTAGAATTGGTTGCACAGAAACCACTTCTCAAACCCATGGTGCGGAATAGTTCGCACCAGCCTCTTGAAACGGACCCATGTCTCACGAAAATCCTCATCAGGACCCTGATTAAAGCTCGTGATCTGAGCTCTAATCGCATTGGTCTTCGATGCAGAGAAATATTTCTTATAAAATGCTAAGACCAACGAATTCCAATCAGTAATCCCATTAGCAGCTCGATCCAGATCTCGGTACCACTCCCTAGCAGCATCACGGAGCGAAAATAAGAACATTGTCTCCTTTACGATCCGAGTCACACTTTGGTGGGGGTATGGAGCAACAGTAGGCAATGAATGTCTCCAAATGCTTAGCTACATCTTCATTTGCAGCTCCCCCAAATTGGTTTCTCTCAACCAAGTTAATGTAAGCCGGTTTCGGTTTGAATTTCCTATCTGTCCCAGTTGGCAATGCGAATCCCTTGTAGAGATTCTCAGCTTTCGGCTCGGAGTGACTGGCTATACTAGCTTCTTCAGCCATATCTGAAGATGTGACGGTCTCAGCTGATGAAGTAGAAATAGGAGATGAAGGTGGATCCTCCTCGAATAGCTCGTTCTCGTAGTAACTGGACAGAGTACTCAGCTCTTCCTCTGTCGGCAATACTCTAGATGATCGTCTCAACTCACGCAAAGTCTTCTCAATATCAGGATTGAAAGGTAGTAATTCACCACCCTGTGACCTGCGCATAAGAGGAAACTACAAGTAGAATATGAGAATAGTTTAAGGAACAGATGTCCCTTAAACTGAGAAAAGACTAAAATAAAAACAACTAAAAATTTAAACAATTGTCTCTCCGGCAACGGCGCCAAAATTTGATACCGTCATAGAGTACTAAAGATAAATTTATAGTCCAAACTACTACTATAGCTAGTGGCAGTCAGGGTCGAACCACAGAGAGGCGATGCAATTATTAGTTGTCTGATTTTAGTCTTAAAGTAACAAATGAGTGGGGGTTTGTTTTGTGTGATCTATGGCTAAAGGCAACAAAGCTAAGACAAATAAACGAGCTAATAAAAGAAGTAAATGAAATCAAATATTAACAGGGTACTAAGATGATCGGTTCACTATAGTTTCGGCGGCAGTACACTAGGTAGGTCTAAAACAATCACGTGAGACGGGAAAATAAGAAGTCCTCTCGGTCCATTCTTAATAGGTAGCAACTTTCGATCTCGCTACGGGTCCCTAATATCACTAATGCTAACTTTCGTCTTGAAAAGTGATTTAAAAGTCCATATTAACTTATCTATCGATCTTATTAATTTAGTCGTCTTAATTAGGCAGTCTATTTCCCTCCACTATCTTTCAATCTTTATTGGTTCGGTCAATTCCTAGGCATTTAACTAGTCGCGTGCACTCGATTCGTCAAATATAGCAATTAAATTAATTAAAACGAAGTAAAACTCACGGAGCCGGTCGATCGACCATGGCACGGTCTAGGTCTTCCTAATTCTAATGCCGCCTAACCTACAGATTCCCTACATCCTAGCACAGGGTATTTAGCTACTCATACTAGAAATAATGACAGCAATAAAATCAACAATTAAAGCATTCCAATTCATACTTAAATTAATTAAATGAACAATTAACATAAAACGATAATTGGCTTTGGGAATTCTAACCTAACAATTTTATAGTACGAACGAATTAAAGCAGCGAGTATTAAACGAAGGAACAGAAAATACCGTAGGGAGAATTGAAGAGGAAAGATGAAAACCGAATTCAAAAAGTAAACTTTATTGACGGAAATAATCTGAACTAATGACTATCGAATTATATGTTGAGAACTTGTTGATAAAACTTGATCATAAAAACTAAAACCTAAAGCTACGTTATATAGGAATACAACGTGAATCTTATTTCATAAAACCTAATTACAATGGTCTTCTAACTTCTCGTTCTATTTATTCACGTCAGAATTAACGGTTTGGTAGATCGACCATGCAGCTCAGTCGATCGACCAACCTACGCTGTACAGGAGTTACTGGAAGTCGTGTTCTGATCGATTGACTAGAGGCATCGGTCGATCGACCACTGTAGCTGGTAGTCCGCTTCTAAATTCTTCATAAAGTTGTCTTTCAGGCCTCGAAATGCGCACCAAGTTCGTTTCTTGAGTAAATACTTCATGTCAAATGCAACGCTAGGTACATAGGGACGGATTTGGCCCTATATCTACTCATTTCCGCAAGAATCTGCAATATTACATGAAAATACGAAAGTAGACAAAAATAGGGAAAATGGTAGCTTAAACTACACAAATGAGCTCTGAAATGCGTGTAAAAGAGGGTGTAAAACAACATATTTAGGACACGTATCAATTTGTATGATTGCCTATTGTATTGTGTGATGCTTTGCTTGAGGACAAGCAAAGAGATGGTTTGGGGGAGTTTGATGAGTCATAATTATATATATATATGCCTCCCCTTAATTGCTTTTGATACAATTTCGTGCTAAATTATGTCATTTACATGCCTTTTATGTTAGAATGTCGATACTTCCGCCTTTTGATGTTTAATGGAGGAATGATGCATTTGAGGAGCAAAGGAATAAAATGGGCATCGTGGAGTGGGCATGAAGGGATACACGAAGCATGGCACGAGAATCCATAAGGATGAAGGAAGAGAAGTTAAGAAGAAAACACGAAGAAAAGGGTTTCTTATTACAAGTGCCTAATTGGAAGAGCCATATCTCAAGTTCTACAATAGATTTTCATTTTATTCTAAATGGAGGTGAAAGCCTATCTTCTTAGCTTTCCAACGTTGTGAAAATCGCTTGTTTCTGACAAGCATCGAAGAAATGGCGGCCGTTTGAAGTTCAGTGCGCGAAGCAGGAAACAGGTGCCTCGATCGAGTATAGTGAGGCTCGATCGAGGAACTTCATGCTCAATCGAGTACACCTTGGGCTCGATCGACGAACCAACCTAATCAATAATCTTTGCAATGTCGAGAGTTGGGGTATCTGGGAATTGGTGCCTCGATCGAGTGCACGTAAGCTCGATCGAGGAATCACTTGTTTTCATAATATTCCGCAAATTTCCTTAAGTTGGTTATGACTACTATAAATACCAAAACTCGTACTCTAGGTTATTTTATGCTTTATTTTCGGTAGGTTTAGTATAGCTACCTTAGAAAACTCTCTCAAATACTTAGTTTAGTTTAATTATTGTTCGGATCTATTGCCTTTAATTACGGTATTGTTCTAATCTTTCTTCAATTATTATTTCAATTACTTGTTCATCGTTATTATTGTTCATCATGTTTTTCATTACTATTATTGTTGTTCTTACCTTTAATATGAGTAGCTAAGCCTTTAATCTAGGGTGAAAGAGGATCCAGGTTGTTAGAAAAGGGATTATTATGAATTGATTGTTAAATTGCTCTTGATTGTTGTTTAATTATCGTATTACTTCTAGTTAGTTGATTACTGATCAGAATTGATTAATTAGTCTTGCATAAACTAGGATTATCATCGACCAGGTTAAGACTAGTATAGGCCACGATAATTGAATAGAAATAATTTAATGATAGCGATCGCATGTTAAATTAGATCTAAAAGAAATATTGAACCGACTGATCATATGACTTTCAACAATATAAATTGCTCAATCAATGAATTAAATTCTACCCTTTGATGACTACCTAGTGAACCCGAATCCCTAGAATCTTTAATATTATTGTTTATCTTCTTTATTTTACTTGCAATTAGTTGATTAGCATACAAATAATCAAACCCCCAAAATTGGTTACCTTAAGACGGATTTAAATACAAACAAACTAGATAATCACCGCCTCCCTATGGATTCGACCCTGACTTACCGCTAGCTATCTTGTTAGTAGTAATATAGGATTTATTTTGATTAAGGCAAATGACTGAAAATAACCTTATTAGTGCCTTTTCCCCAGGAGGTAAGGGCGTTATTAATGTGATTGTAGTGGCCTTCCTTGGCTTATTTTGCTTATTTCCTGATGTTTCGTTGCATTTGATTTTCTTTTGAACCTGTGAATCTTGTTTCTCAAGTCCTGTTAGCCAGTTAAAATTTGATTTTGATAACCTGTTAGATTTTTTGAACTCGTCTTGCGATTGAAGCCATCATATGTAATTCAACCATGTATGGTTTTTGCCATAGTGGTTGAAGGGGTGGGAAAACCGGCCTGACAGGAGGGCTTATGTCCCCTGCCTGACTGGAGGGCTTGGTACTCGGCCTGACAGGAGGGCTTTTTAGACTTATGGTCGGGATAAAACACCCTTGCACCGTCTGGCTGCGTCCAACCGGTTGTAGATGTATGCAGTAAATCAATCAGGTCAGGCAATTATTTCATGCCTGATTTGTCCTGTTATTTACCGTATCCGGTGATGGTTACCAACTCGTTAGGCACAGTGAAGTGAAAAAAGATTAAAAAATATGTAAATAAGGGGTCTGATATACAGCAGAGTAGCCCTCAATCCTGAATATTTATGCATACAAACATTTATCATGTATAATTGTTCAGGATTAAAAGATAAGAGAAATTGGGTTAGTTGCATATATATAGACATGGATTGCAGATAGGACATGTGAAGCACGTAATTTTTCAGATAGCACGTCAGGTTGAAACACTGATAGTAAAGATACAATTTTTACCTGATTCAGGGCTGATATAAGTTTCTTATACATGAAATACTTTCAAATGTGTTACATTCCAAGATCTTGGGATCATTTCTCCTTCTAATGTTTGGAGCATGTATGCTCCTTGTCCGACGATTGAGTCAATTAAGTAAGGACCTTCCCATATAGGGGCAAGCTTGTCTGCTGATTTTTCTTTTTTGTTTGGAAAGACTTTTCGTAGGAAAAGGTCTCCTTCCCTAAAGACTCTAATCCTGACATTTTTGTTGTAAGTTATGTCTACTACTTGTTGATATGATGCCATCCTGATTTTGGCAGCGTCTCTTAGTTCTTCTGTCAAGACCAGGCTCTCTTGCATTAGACTGCTGTTTGCTTCGACATTATTCAGGCTATATCTTGATGTTAGTACCCGGACCTCTGCAGGGATGACAGCTTCACAGCCATATACCAAGGAGTAGGGTGTTTGGCCTGTTGATGTCTTTGGAGTTGTCCTATCTGCCCGTAGCACTAATGGAGGTTCTTCAGCCCATCTGCCTCGTCTTCTCTTCAGTTTCTTCTTTAAGCAGCTTATGACTACGTTGTTACTAGATTCAGCCTGGCCATTAGCTTTTGGATATCCAGGGGTTGATGTGACCAAGTTAATATTCCATTATTGGCATAATGCTTTAGTCTTTTTTCCCCACAAATTGGGTTCCGTTGTCACATACTATCTCTGATGGGACTCCATATCTGTTAATAATATTCGTCGTATTGAAGGATATTACTTCTTTTTCAGTTATTGCCTGAAAGAGTCTGCTTTGATCCATTTGGAGAAGTAATCAGTCATAGCCAACATGAATACTTTCTGTCCTGGAGCTACAGGCAGCTTCCCTACAATATCCATGCCCCACTTCGTGAATGGCCAGGGTGCAGAAATTGAGTGAAGAAGTTCGGATGGCTGATGTATTATTGGTGCATGAAGTTGACAGGCCTCGCATATTGAACAGTATTCCAAGCAAGCAGCCCTCAGTGTTGGCCTGTAGTAGCTTGTCCCGAGCATTTTACTTGCCAGGCTCTCTCCTCCTTTATGGTTGCCACAGTGTCCATCGTGTATTTCTTAGAGTACTTGTTTAGCTTTATCAGGTTCTAACCATCTCAAATATGGTCCGGCCTGCGATCTCTTAAATAAAGTGTTATTAATAATAGCATAGGTTGAAGCTCTGATCTTAAAAGCCCTTGCTTCATGCCTTCCCTGAGGTAATATTCCTTGGAGGAACCAATCATAATAAGGTTTGGTCCAAGAATTATTATCTCGATTGACAGGGTTAACCTGTTCGGTTTTATTGATAGCTGGCTTTAATAAATGAACAATTGGTATTTTGTCAAAAACTGCAGGGGTAAAATTTGAACCTAGGCTGGCTAAAGCATCAGCGTACGTGTTCAGGTCTCTTGGTATTTGATCTATATCAAATAAAGCAAATTTAGCTTAAGGCTTTTTGCATATTCTAAATACGAAATCATTTTTGCATCCTTAGCCGTATAAATTCCCTTTATTTGATTAGCAATTATAAGTGAATCAGTTTTTACCTTTAGGTTTTGAACACCGAGGTCTAGACATACTTTTAAGCCTGCTATCAGGGCTTCATATTCTGCTTCATTGTTGGTAGCTTTGAATGCACAGCTTATAGCTTGAGCTATCACGTCTCCCTGTGGCGATTTAAGCACTAATCCTAACCATGTCCCCCTGGCATTGGATGCCCCATCTATGAACAAAGTCCATTCTTGGTCTGGGATTTTATTTTCTAATTGGTTAACCTCTTTTTTCAGGTCAGGTTCCAGGTTAGGGGTGAAATCAGTCACAAAGTCTGCTAAGGCCTGCGATTTAATCGTTGTCCCGGGTTCAAAGGAAATATCATATGTACTGAGTTGAACCGACCATTTGGCCATTCTACCTGACAATTCAGGCTTGCGTAGGACAGCTTTTATTGGTAAGTTGGTCATGACTATGATGGAGTGACACTCAAAATAAGGACGTAATTTAGCACATGACATAATTAAGGCTAAAACATATTTTTCAAGTAATCCATACCTCATTTCAGCATCCAGCAGACTTTTGCTTACATAATAAACAGGATATTGTTGGCCTTCTTGTTCCTTTACCAGGACTGCGCTTACCGCTATGTCAGTGACAGATAGGTATACTGACAGAGGTTCCCCTTTCTCTGGTTTAGCCAGTTAGGGTGGAGATGATAGATACGATTTTAAGTCTTGAAAGGCTGCTTCATGCTTAGGTGTCCAATGGAACTGTTTATTTTTTCTGAGCAGGTTGTAAAATGTCTTACACCTTTCAGAGGATCTTGATATAAACCGGTTCAGGGCATCTACCCGGCCTGTTAATTTCTGAATATCCTTGACAGACTTGGGTGACTGAAGTTCCAGGATAGCTTTTATCTGCTCCGGACTGGCCTCTATGCCTCTTTTTGTTACCTTGTAACCAAGAAACTTACCTGCAGAGACTCCAAAGTGGCATTTTGCAGGGTTGAGCTTCATGTTGTATTTTTCCAATATTTGGAATTCTACTTCCAAATGCTTCACATGATCTTCAGCATTTTTAGACTTTACTACCATGTCATCTGTATAGACTTCCATGATATCACCTATTTGATCCTTGAACATCATGTTGACTAGGTGCTGGTACGTTGCCCTTGCATTCTTCAGACCGAAAGGCATGGCTATGTAACATTATATGCCTCGTTCTGTAATGAATGCAGTACTTTCCTGGTCATCAGGGTGCATTTTTATTTAGTTGAATCCACTGGAGGCATCCATGAAGGTCAGCATCCCTGGGGGCATCCACTGGAAATAGTTGAGTTGAGCATGCGAGTAGCTTACGAATCAGCATGACTCGATCGAGTGGGGGGCACTCGATCGAGAAGGTGAGGGACTCGATCGAGTAGGTAGGACTCGATCGAGTGGGATGTATATCGTTTCTGGACATTCTGCTATTTTTGGGCACTCGATCGAGTAAGTAGGGGGACTCGATCGAGCGAGGTCTACTCGATCGAGTAAGTAAGGGGCTCAATCGAGTAAGGTTTTTGATGCTATCTGGTCAGGTTCTTGAGTCGAGGCACTCGATCGAGTAAGTGGGCAACTCGATCGAGTGGGTTATGTGCTCGGTCGAGTGTGAGCAGCTCAGGCTATATACGTGTTTAAGTTATGGGATATGTGTTTATGTTTATCTCTTCTCTTATATAGTTCAAAGATGCCGCCGAAAAGATCTGCGTTGTATGCTAGACCCGAGAAGATGAGTATAGATGAAGTAACCAAGATGCTTGATCATCAAGAGGCACTTACTGAGGTCTTGAAGAAGTTTGGGAAGGATAAAGAGGCTGGGGTAGATTTTGCCAAGATGAGTACTACCATAGCCTGTTTCAACCCAAAGAAATATATGGGTACCGGAGCGCCAATTTTGCTCGACAATTGGCATAGAGAGATGGAGAATATTCTGAATGTGGTTCATTGCCCTGAGGACTTTAAAGTGGAATAAGCTGCGTTCTACTTGAGAGATTCGGCTGGACAATGGTGGGACAAGTTAAGGGAGAGTGCTTTAGACCTATATGTGAGACAGGGGAAGTCAGCTATACCTTGGAGTGAGTTCAAGAGAGCTATGCGCCGAGAGTTTGTACTTGAGCATGTCCTTAGTAAGCTGAGAGAGGAGTTTGATGATTTCAAAATGACTCCGAATATGACAGTGGCTGAGTACTATCACAAGTTCAATGAAAAGTCTAGATATGCTGAGGATATGGGGTTGAACCAGGAGAACTTAGCGTTGAGGTTTGAGAAGGGTATGACATAGAAGATCATGGCACTATGCCAAATAAGACATCCAATAACGGTCAAATAATGCAAATTACCGTTTTCAAATAGAAACACGGGACAGTTATTGCAACGACGGTTGTTAAATATATACAACAGTTGTACAAATAACAAGCGACCGTTATATAACATCAAGAACCGTTGTTAAATCTTAAGAATGGTATCAAATCCGTTGTCGTAGTTTACTATTGACAATGTCTTATCATTCCAAAACTGTTGTTAAATATTATATATGATAACGGTTCATTTCGTTATCTTATTTAATTGAATGTCAAAATTTAACAACGTCTTTATTGCGTGCAAAACCGTTGTAATATTCATCTGTTGACAACGGTACATAACCGTTATCTATTTATATTGATGAAATTTTGTCAACAGTTCTGCTTAAATAAACCGTTGTAAAATTTTTGAACTCGACAACGGTTATCGTTCGTTATCTTATAGTTTTGGCGGTTTGAATGGGAGGGAAATATGTCAACGATTATTTATCTAAATAAAACCGTTGTCAAATAATTGTTTGCAACGGGTTGTTTTTAACCGTTATCGTTTTTAATTTTTTTTTTTAAAAAAATGATTTTAGCCTGTTCTAGCAGCTGCTGAAATGCTATTTTTTCATCAACATTTGTAGCTAGGGGTGAGCAAAACCGGTTAACCGAACCGGGTTTGAAAACCGGTTCGGTTACCGGTTTTCAAAAATAGTTTTTTTCCAAACCGAAACCGCTCCGGTTTTAAACCGGATAACCGGTTTTTTAGCAACTTAAAAAACGGATCCGAAAACCGGTTACCCGGATCCGAATTTTTAAACCGGTTTTAACTATTTCTACCCCGAAATTGATGGTTTTCAACCCACCCCTCCATCCTAACTCTTAAATTCCTACCTAAACCTTCATGCATCCCCATTAATTCAACCAAATCACACGTCTTTGTTTTTTTAAGTCATTTTCTTATTGTTTTTTTTCGAAAAAAAAAGTAATCCGGTTTAAAACCGAACTGGATTTCCCCCAAAAAAACCGGTTTGGGTACCGAATCGGAAAAAAACCGAATTATCAGGTTTCTTAATTCGGTTATCGGTTCGGTTTCGGTTTAAAAATTCGGTTCGCTTTATTTTGCTCATCCCTATTTGTAGCAGCTGCTGAAATGCTATTTTTTCACCTGCTGCTGAAAAATAGCATTCCATCAGCTGTGCAGTGCAAAAATTCAATCCTGTATCAAAATATTACACCCCGCAATCAATTAAATGCAGTTTAAAAAAAGTATAAACATGATGATCAACAGCCAAAACACAACTGCTATTAAGAAAACAAAAGAAACCAATACACAATGGATCTATATATACACACTTGTACATTGTTTGGGCTAAAAATAGCATAATAAAAAAGGCCCACTTAATAAAGTAAAGACTATGAAAGAAGTGATGAGGAGGAAGGAAGCCCGTGGTTGGAGAAAAGGGAAATGGGCTTAAGAAAGATTAGGAGCCCATCATAGAAAGCGTCCGCGTTAAGGAAAGAAGCGTCGGGGAGAAGTTAGGGAGAAGTTAGGGAGATCAGGGAGAATTGGCAAGAGAGTCCGGGTTTTGGAAAGAGTCCTTATGGAAATTATATTTCCTTTCCATATTTGAGGTAGAACATATCTAGGGTTCTTACCCTATAAATAGCCAAGGAAGCAAATCAAGAAGTCATTCATTGAACACCCGCATTCATACATCAACACTCAAGATCACATCTGAACAGATAATATACGTTCGTCCAAGATCTTGCAGGCCTGACGCCTAGGGCCAGCAGGATTAGCTTTGTGCCGTAATTGTAATCATCCTCCTATTCATATAGTGCAATACTTGGCAGGGTACCGTCCCTCCCGCGCTTGTTCCCACATTAGGTTTTCTGCGTCACCAAATCTTATGTGTTAATTTACATTACGCACTTAATTTTTCTATTTACTTATTGACATACGAACAAACGTACATCCAACCAAAGAATATAGAGTACTTTGACCCTAATTAATCGACTTGGGTAAAAATACCTAAACAGTTTGCCGCCCACCGTGGGGCATTGTGGTCGTCAATCGTTGATATTTTAGATATACAATGGAAAAGCAAGCATCTGAAGCCGTGTAAGGGAGCAGGCAACCATCACCACCACCACCACTGTCTACCCAAAATCCAACATCAACAGTGGCCACGCAGGCTGATATCGTCGTTTAGTACCAAAAATAATATTTATAACCTAAATACTACTAACAGAAGCTAGTGGCAGTCAGGGTCGATCCGCAGGGAGGAAGGGAATTTCAGTTGTTCGAAATTTCAGTCTAGAAGTAACAAATAAGGGAGGTGTTTTGGTTTGAAGTAAATCTAAGTCTAATGCATAAACTAAATAAGCAATAAATGTAATAAAGAAGGTAAACAATGATAAAAGAAATGCTAAGACGGTCGGTTCACTATAGCTGCGATGGCACAAAATCCTAGGTAAGTCTGAAATAAAGTCGTGTAGATGGGTAAATAACAAGTCCTCTCAGTCCAAGTTAACCAAAAGAGCTCCTTTCGGCCTATGCTACTAGCCCCTAAGTCTCACTAATGCTAGCTCTCGCACGGAAAAGTGATTCTTAAAGCCTAAATTACCTGTCTTTCGATCTTAGCAATTTAGTTGTTCTAATTCATTAATTATTTCCCTCCCCTGTCTCTCGATCTTAATGGGTCGGTCAATACTAAGCATCTAACAGGTTCCCTCTCGGTCTCGCTGTCAAATATTGCACTTAATAAATTAAAAACGATGCTAATCATGCGCGTCGATCGATCGACCACTATAGGCAGTCGATCGACCAACTAGCACAGATCGATCGACCGAGAGAAGCGATCGATCGACCAATGCCCTAATTCAGGTCGCCTAATTCTACGCCATCTACGCTATAGGTCCCCTACATCTTAGCACGAAGGGTTTAGCTACTCATGTCTATGACGAAAATAACAATAAGATTAAAGCATAAAACTACTGAATTCATGATTGGAATAATTGAACAAACAAATAACATAAAATGATAAATTCGGCTTCGGGAAACTAATCTACCAATTCTAAACTAAGAATAAAAAGAGTAATGAAACTGGAATAAGAACAAGAGAATACCGAATGGAATTTTGCAGAACAAAGATCCAAAACCGAATGCGAAACTAACTTGTATTGAAGGAATTAATTATAAACTAAAGAACCCTAGAATTTTTATGATGAAAACTGGATGCTACAAACTGAAACCTAAGCTACGTTATATAGGAAAAGTACGCAGCTATTATTCCTAAACCTAATAACTTGTGGGCTTGATAAATCTCGATCTTTAAATTCTCGTCTGAAGTAGCATCTTGGTCGATCGACTAAGCATGGCAGTCGATCGACTGAGTAGCAGCGAACAGTAGCTACTGGAACCCGTGGGGTGGTCGATCGACCACTTGGACAAGTCGATCGACCAACAGTACTATCTGCATGCACTGCATTCGACGATTCTGCCGCAGCGCATCAGTGTTAAAACAGCTGCCATTTCTTCGTTACTTGGTCAAATGATGCGTTCTACGCGGCGTTGGAAAGCTAAGAGGATAAGCTTTCATCTCCAATTGGAATAACTCGATTATCTGCTCTAAAACTCGAGATATAGCCATCTGAAGCAGCCTGCAATGTCGTGAGGTGCTTCTTTGCTTGTTAAACTCGTACGCACCCATGCTTTTGCTATCTTCAGGCCTTGAAATGCATTCTAAACTTCAAGTCCGAGTCAAATATTCATGTCCTTCCTAAGCTTAGCTTCCGGGGTCAAGATTCGGTTCATTTTCTGCTCAATCCCGCAATAACTCGCAATATTACGAGAAAAGGCTAAGTCGACGAAAAGGGGCAAATAGTAGAATAAACTACTAATAATGGACATAAAATGCGTGGAAATAAAGATGTAGAACATCATATTATAGACACGCATCAAACTTCCCCAAACCAAACCTTTGCTTGTCCCCAAGCAAACTAAATGCAAAACTAAATCTAGATAGAAAGGAGCAAAACATGGACAAACTGAAAATCATCTACTTAAACCAATTTAATGCATATGAATCAACTACTAATAGCGCAATGTCAAGCAAACGAATTTATACATATTTCAAAAAGATGTTGAACTTTCGACCTTGCTAGACTTTCAAAATCGGACTCTCACGGGTTGCTCAATCACACAATACAGCACAAGGTGAGCAATTTATATGTAAGAGAGAAAGAGACAAAAGTCGCACACCTAGACTCAACCAACATGATCATGCATGCAATATAGTATGATAAGTAATTCTAGCCACCGTGCACATACATTCCAACCATTCAGGGTCCATCACATGCCGAATACTTGCAAAGATTTGGATAAGTGAGGCTATGGGTAAGAAGAGGCAAAAAAAATATGGGAATGAGAGGGAAATAGCCAAGTTAGCATCCTAACAAACCGAATAAATACATCCACTTCTAACTTAATGAAATAAGCTCAAATGCCTTAATGAATTAGGCAAACACTTCACTAATCCAAACTCAATACTCCTCATAAAATATAAAGCAAACATAGGAGTAAACTTTATTTTTTTCTTTGCCGTTTCTTTTTCTTTTGTTTTCTTTTTTTTCTTTCCGTTTTTTTTTCTTTTTTTCGGCAATCACTATATTTTTTTTCATTTTTCTCCTCTTTTTTTTTTTTTTTCTCCTTCATTCATTACCAACTTCATAGAGTGCTAATCGAGCCAAAATTGATACAATACAACGAATACCACTAAAACTACTAAACTAGCTCAGCAAAGGGTAGGCTTAGTTTATGGATTGTAGCTAAAGGGTCAACTGGCAATTTTTGGCTAATGTGAAGCTAATGGGTAAAACGAATAAAAGAGATTTTCGCAAGCATTCTCCAAACATGCAATACCAACCACTAACCCGAATGTATATAGGCAAAAAGAAATTAAATGTCATACTTGTGCAAATTAATGTTACACGATATGTAGGGAGTGACTACTCACAATCCTAAATGAAACTGACAATGAATGACACCAGTTTATAAAGCTCTAATTCCTTAGAATGTTTTGTAGTTTGCCAAAATTTCAAGTCAAGTCTAATTGTTCAACAAATTTTGAAACGAAATTCGAGATATTGCAAAAACTTTTGCTAAAAGATGTGAAACAATGCAAGGCTTAAGCAAATAGACAATTAATGACAATGAATACTCCAATCGACTCAACCTAATATGCAAAATTAAACGTGATATTTTTGAATTTTTTGAATTTTTTGGATTTTCTGTATATATAGGGGAAAATAAACAACAATGCAAGACAAAAATGTAAACGTGTAACTGAAATGCAATAAAAACAATGCAAAATGCGACGCAAAACCCTTCCCCAAACCAAATCACACAATGTCCCCATTGTGCGAAATAATGTATAAAGAAGCAAAAGGAAATGGGATTTTGCGATAAATAACTAAATAAGACATGAAATTGGGACTCGGAAACTTACAAGATTTTAATGCGCAAAAGGAAACCTCCCCAAACCAGCGTGAGCTAGGAGGTTTCAGTAGCCAGCAGTGCTAGCATAGGTACCTGAAAAGAAACAAAACATACCGCGCATTATCCGAGAAAACAAAATTGGAACGGTAAATTACGTGCGAAGAATTAAAAGAACAAGGTATAGCAGACTACGGTGGTCGATCGACCGCTCTAACGATCGATCGACCAAGTTGCACAGAACAGAGCTTCGTGTTGCGTGAATCAGTCGATCGACCACTCTAATCAGTCGATCGACCATATTACCTGACGTGAACAGTTCCTGCTCACGAATTAACTCAATGAATTGAGTTAACTCGGTCTAATAACCTGTAAATGCACATAAAACGCGCCCAAAATTGCGCAAAAACCCAAAGTAACTGTCTAAGCGAAGCTAATTATTGAAGCACACAAAAAAAAAAAAAAAAACTAAATGTTTCAAAACTAAATCAAACAAAATGTTTAAACTCCGGGTTGCCTCCCGGTAGAGCTAGATTAGACGGTCCCAGCTCGACCCACTTTTCGATCATCAAAGAGAACAATTCACTGGCCCACTACTAGGCTTCGATGAACGCAGTGGCTTCAAGGTGTAATTAGCTTCAAGTCCTCCTCCATAACACTGACTTTGGAAGTACAACGACTTGGAACTCCATTGACCAGGTCTCTAATAGCCCTTTCCCGTGTCTTCTTCTTATTTGGGAAGGAGTCTTCAGATCCTCCTCCCGGGTCTACAAACTCGTCGAAGCTTTGTACAAGAAGAGACATAACAAAATTCCTCCAATTTGCTCCCAAGTCAGTGGAGGCGTTAAATCAACGAGTGTATAATTTAACGGGAGGAATAAAAGAACTCTTAACGTAAGCTGACTAAAGAGAAGGAGCTAGTCGGACAAGCTTGATCCGCATTTACGATCATTGTCGCCTGGGAGTCACAAGTGACGAATCATCATCATTAAAGGAAAAGAGATCCGTCTGCATAGGCTCTGTCCCATAAATTGCGGCCTCCAAGGCATCCAACTTGGCCTTCCACAAAGGGGACTCACCATACACATTGTCGTCCTTCATATCGTTAGCAGTAACATTGCTCTCTGTGGTCACTATACTCGATCGAGCATTCTCCTCTAGCACATTACTCGATCGAGCGATCCAAAGAATCGTTCGATTAAAGTCGTCTTCCTCGAGTTGTGCACGATCGAACAGTCTTTCTTGTCTGCATTCGATCAGACTTTTCTTTGTGCGCCAGCATTGAAGTATTCAAGAAATACTTCATCGTCAACAACATCATCAATTTCTGAGTCGTATGTATTGGCATCTTGCTCGGCAGCTACTTGAGCCAAGAGAAGCTCAAGTCTTTTGAAAGAAGCTTCTCTCTGTTCAGCCTCTTCTTGTATTTGGAGTTTAAGCATCTCCACCATAGACTTGGGTACTGGAGGACGGAATTGTGGACTTTCAGCAGCTTCCTCAGTCGATCGACTAGGTTGGTCAGTCGATCGATCGAGTTCTTCAGTATAACAAGATCTTTGGAAGATCGGGGATCGGTCGATCGACCATGATGGTCGGTCGATCGTAACCACAATGCATTCTGACGCCTTTTCTTCCTGCTTTTCAAACCCATCTTTTGAATTAAGGACTTTGTCCTTATCATCACCTGAAAAAAACTTCATGGCTCTCAAAATAAATGAACCGTCAATAATTCGGGTCGGATTATCAACAATATCAACAGTGGGTGGGGTCGAACGACCATGGGAGCTGGGTTCCAAAAGCTTTTGAATGTTAGGAAGAGAAGCATTAATATTCTTCTGTTAAACAGATTGACCTCTTCTCTTCCCGATTCATCTTCATTAAATTCCGGGCTTGCCCTTTTCATAGCAGCCCTTCAGAGTTGACCCACTACGGACGTGCATACCCCGCACGGTCCCCATGTGTTGAAGAGAAGAAGGGTTGGCCATTCGGGATTGAGTTGATTTGAACATTGCTGCGTATTCTTCACTATGTTTGGCAATGTTGGCCTGAAGCTCTCGCATCATAGCTTCGAGATCCGCCATGGTTGGAGCTACCTTTTTATCCATGAGATGACCTGTGGATAAGAGAAAACTACAAGAAGAGTGTAAAAGGGGTTTAAGGAACGGAAGTTCCTTAAACAAAAAGAAAAAGACTAAAACAAAAACAATGAAACTAGCGCCTTTGCCTCCCGCAACGGCGCCAAAATTTGATACCGTCGTTTAGTACCAAAAATAATATTTATAACCTAAATACTACTAACAGAAGCTAGTGGCAGTCAGGGCCGATCCGCAGGGAGGAAGGGAATTTCAGTTGTTCGAAATTTCAGTCTAGAAGTAACAAATAAGGGAGGTGTTTTGCTTTGAAGTAAATCTAAGTCTAATGCATAAACTAAATAAGCAATAAATGTAATAAAGAAGGTAAACAATGATAGAAGAAATGCTAAGACGGTCGGTTCACTATAGCTGCGATGGCACAAAATCCTAGGTAAGTCCGAAATACAGTCGTGTAGAATGGGTAAAACAAGTCCTCTCGGTCCAAGTTAACCAAAGAGCTCCTTTCGGCCTATGCTACTAGCCCCTAAGTCTCACTAATACTAGCTCTCGACCTTTGAAAAGTGATTCTTAAAGCCTAAATTATCTGTCTTTCGATCTTAGCAATTTAGTTGTTCTAATTCATTAATTATTTCCCTCCCCTGTCTCTCGATCTTAATGGGTCGGTCAATACTAAGCATCTAACAGGTTCCCTCTCGGTCTCGCTGTCAAATATTGCACTTAATAAATTAAAAACGATGCTAATCATACACGCGTCAGTCGATCGACCACTATAGGCGGTCGATCGACCAACTATACGATCGATCGACGAGAGAAGCGGTCGATCGACCAATGCCCTAATTCAGGTCGCCTAATTCTACGCCATCTACGCTATAGGTCCCCTACATCTTAGCACGAAGGGTTTAGCTACTCATGTCTATGACGAAAATAACAATAAGATTAAAGCATAAAACTACTGAATTCATGATTGGAATAATTGAACAAACAAATAACATAAAATGATAAATTCGGCCGGAAACTAATCTACGAATTCTAAACTAAGAATAAAAAGAGTAATGAAACTGGAATAAGAACAAGAGAATACCGAATGGAATTTTTCAGAACAAAGATCCAAAACCGAATGCGAAACTAACTTGTATTGAAGGAATTAAATATAAACTAAAGAACCCTAGAATTTTTATGATGAAAACTGGATGCTACAAACTGAAACCTAAGCTACGTTATATAGGAAAAGTACGCAGCTATTATTCCTAAACCTAATAACTTGTGGGCTTGATAAATCTCGATCTTTAAATTCTCGTCTGAAGTAGCATCTTGGTCGATCGACTAAGCATGGGCGATCGATCGAGTAGAAAAGACGAACAGTAGCTATCGGAACCCGTGGGGTGGTCGATCGACCACTTGGACGATCGATTGACCAACATTTGTCATGCATTGCATTTCGACGATTCTGCAGCGCGCATCAGTTTTAAAACAGCTGCCATTTCTTCGTTACTTGGTCAAATCATGCGTTCTACGCTGCGTTGGAAAGCTAAGAGGATAAGATTTCACCTCCAATTGGAATAACTCGATTATCTGCTTTAGAACTTGAGATATAGCCATCTGAAGCAGCCTGCAATGTCGTGAGGTGCTTCTTTGCTTGTTAAACTCGTACGCACCCATGCTTTTGCTATCTTCAGGCCTTGAAATGCATTCTGAACTTCAAGTCCGAATCAAATATTCATGTCCTTCCTAAGCTTAGCTTCCGGGGTCAAGATTCGGTTCATTTTCTGCTCAATCCCGCAATAATCTGCAATATTACCAGAAAAGGCGGAAGTCGACGAAAAGGGGCAAATAGTAGAATAAACTACTAATAATGGACATAAAATGCGTGGAAATAAAGATGTAGAACATCATATTATAGACACGCATCACAGGCTCCCGGACA